>NW_006299593.1:2735862-2736787 GCF_000327345.1 Myotis davidii | reverse complement strand
CTGCTTCAAAATTCTCAGCCCTTCTTTTGGACGCACCTCAAAGGTTAGCACCCTAGTGAGCACCCCAACCCCAAGCAGAATCCATTCGTTTGATCATTCATGCATTACTTCATTACTAATATTTTAGTGCCAACTATGTGCCAGGGTCTGTGCTAGATGCTGGGATGCAGAAAGGAGCTTGGCTCTCAGAAAACTCAAACAGGGGAAACAGAGCTAGGGCACCCAGCCCCCTGGTAGACAGAGCTCTGCGGGGTGCTGGAGAAGAGCAGAGGGGGCACCCTTACTCAGGCTCCTGGGGCTTGTGGCTCTTGATCTGATCTTTGCTAGATGGGCAGGAGTTAGCCAGGTGAGGGGTGGGGGAGAGTGCTCCAGGCAGAGGGAAGCAGATGCAAAGGCCCTGAGGCATGAGAGTGCCTGCTGGGAGCTGCAGGTGATTCTGTCTGCTAGGCCTCAAGGTCCAGAACAGCGGTTCTCAACCTGTGGGTCGCGACCCCTTTGGGGGTCGAATGACCCTTTCACAGGAGTCGCCCAAGACCATCGGAAAACACATATATAATTACATATTGTTTTTGTGATTAATCACTATGCTTTAATTATGTTCAATTTGTAACAATGAAATTGGGGGTCACCACAACATGAGGATCTGTATTAAAGGGTCGTGGCATTAGGAAGTTCGAGAACCACTGGTCCAGAGGAAGGCAACACCAAGTCCACGGGGTCTTAACTGGCACGTGGAAGAAGCTGAAATGGTGATGCTGGAGTGGTAAAGGCGACGGGAACAACAGAAGTCTTCCTGCGCCAGAGCCACGACCTTTCAGAAAGCTCAGTGTGAGAGATAATGGAGAGACACCTGACGAGAATCAAAACGCTGGGCTGAGAGGGGAAATGGGCAGTGCGAGCGAGAACCGCTAAAGGCCGCCTCCCG
>NW_006299593.1:2727622-2735845 GCF_000327345.1 Myotis davidii | reverse complement strand
GGAGGGGGGGGGGGGAATCAACAGTGCCGGTGACCCCCTGGAAGGGAGCACTACGGGGGCTGCCCAGTTTCTGGCCGGGGGGACTCGGAGGAGGAGGGTGGCATTCTCTGGAGTGGAAAGCCCAAGGCGTGGCTTTGTGGGTAACCATGAGTTCACCCCTGGACGTGCTGGTGGAGGTTCAGCCAGTGGAATGGGCCCCTCAGCAGCTGCCTATGGGCACCTGGACGTCAGGAACAATTCCTGATTGAAAGATGGAATGTGGAAGGCACCAGCAAGTCAGCACCTGGGAATCCTCTCCGTCACGGAGAGCAGAGGGGGGTCCCACACAAGCCTGGGGAGCACCGGCACAGAAGGGGCCAGCAGGATGAGGAGGCAGAAGTGGCGAGGGGGGAAGGAGCAGAGAGTAGCACAGGGACCCAGAGGACAGGAGAGGAGAGTGGTTCAGGGAGGAGAGGGTGCTTTGCACAGACCAAGTGTGGCCAAGATCGAGAAGTACCCGAGGATTTTGGCAACGTGGGGGTCACTGGAGGCCCTGGTGGCATTGGGTGAAGGAAGCGTGGCTGGCGAGGAACAGTGCAGGGCAGCGAAGGGAAGGAGGAGGTTGGGAAACGGGGATGATGGCTACCAGGACTGTGGGGTCCCTAGGGAGACCAGCAAGGGAGTGGACCCCCCGCCCCGCTGAAATATTAGCCTCTGGGCGGTGGAAGAACTGCCTTTGTGGAGACGAGCCAGAACGCAAGGGTGGAAAGAGGCAGGCAAGTATTCAGACTGACCAGCCAGGAAGGCGGACTCTGGGAGGCAGGTGCCAAATGGAGTTAGAAGAACAGGAGTACTAGGTGGGCGGCGATACTTGGGGGTGGGGGGCAGGAAGAGGCAGAGATGCCTTCAGGTGCAGAGCAGGCGGAGGGCAGGCAGGCAGAGCCTCTGACTTGGGGCAGCAGTGGCCGAGCCCTCACCCCCCTGCTGTGCTCACTGCTGGCTGCAGCTGACGGGCACAGGCCCCCCAACCTCTCCGGCTCCCTCTGGCAGGGAGGACTGAGCAGCACTCCCTCCACAGCAGGGTGCTCCCCATCTGGTCACCTCTGATTTCTCAGAGAAGCGGGATTTGGGTTGTGGCCTGAAGTGTGGTGGAGAGATGACATACATGGGTAGATGACAACAGAGGAGGCTTGAAGAATCCTAGGGAAGCAGAGAGGCTGCGGCTGGTTGAGGTTTGGCTATGAGCGGAGGCCTAGCGTGTGTAGCAGCTCCAATCCTCCCACCGGGGACATGAGGGCGCCAGGAGGTTAATGGGACCCAGAGCTGGGATGACCAAGCCTAGTCAGGGGCAGTGGCAGGACAGAGGAGAGAGGGGTTGGCAGGTTTGGGCAGACATGTCTGATGTGAGGGAAAGGGTCTGGGCCTTCAGGAGAGGGAGGTGAGGACAGGCTGGAGGGGAGGGTGCGGGGAACCTCCAAGGTGGAGGGCAGGGGTGGTGGGAGTTGTGGAAGAAAACTCTAGAAAGGAGAAGGCTGGGACCAGAAAGTGAGGACTCTGGTAGAACAGTTCTGGGGATTGACAAGGTTAGGTGGTCAGGGAAGCACGGAGCCACGAGGCCAGGCCGTTCCCAGGATATGGGGTCATGGGCTGGTGACATCCCTGCCACATCCCGTGTCAGCTAGCTGCCCTGCACCCCTGTGTCTGAGCCCCCAGGGCTCCTGGGGACAGAGCTGGTCCTCGGGCACGGGCCTGGCAGCTCGCCCATCCTTTAGCGAATTGGTAAATTTGGAAACACCCAAAATCACTTGAGGAAAAGATTGTAGCAGATACATTTGAATTTGCCAAGAGGCTTTGCTATCAGATTGGAGACAGAGGCCAAGTCCATGGTTTTGTCCCCGTGACTCCACGTTTTCATCGGTAAAGTGTGGGCCTCGCTGAGTGATAGGGGAAAGGAGTGGGGTGAAGGGGACACGAGCCAGAGTGCCCCTCACTGTGCGGGCGCCGAGTGGGTGCCAAAGGTTACTTACTGAATGACGAGTCAGGAGCATAAAGGAATGGCGAGACTGCCTAGTTCATGGCCCCTTCCTTTCCCTATGGTTAATGCACTTGCTTTGGGGCTGAGCCTGAGTCCATTTCCAGACGCCTTGGGCCACAGGCATATGCTGGAGACGGCACACCTCAGGCACAAGGGGAAATACCTGTCCTTGCTCAAAAGCTACAGGAAGTTGCTAAATGGGCCAAAAGAAGAACCAGCTTGCTTGCTGCTCTCTCTTCTCTCCCCACACTCCGCTGTTGCTTCATTAGGGTCAAAACAGGCAAGATAAAATCTGTCCGACTCACAGCTCAAAGACGCAGGAGTGAGAAATGTGGCCTGACTGCAGCTCTGCCCACTCAGTGCCCTCTCTGCCACTGTGTGGCCTGGGGCCCGACCCAGGCTGGGCAACCCCAGTGGCCTGTGCCCTGCTTGGCCAAGGTCTCTGGGCTTCCATATTCTGATCTCTCATGCGATCCACATCTGGTTTTATTTCTGGATGATGGGTCCTGTTGTTTTCATCTTCTCTGACAAGAAGTTGGGTATAAGTCAGGGAGGGTGGACACCCATGATCCCCCCAGCCCTGCTCTCACTGCAGGCTTCACGGAGGGGCTGCGGAGGCCATTTTCCTCGGAGGCCAGGCCCAGGCCCACAGCGCCGCACTCACTCCAATCTGATCTTGGTGAGGCAGCAACGTGGATGGGCAGCCTTCACCCCGACCCAATCCCGGGGGGCCTGGAACCAGTCATGAGTCAACCTCTGAGCCCTGCGGTTGAGTGGAAGCTCTCAGGCAGGCCCTGGGACCCCCTGGAGACTCTCCTATTGTTCCTGCATATGAAACACGTCCTTCCTGGAACCTGACACGGGGCCCTTGTCCAGACGTGATGATAATCATTATTGTTGAATGCTCTACAGAATTATTTGAGTGAATGAATGACATGGACACTGAGTCAGGAGCTTTCAAAACCTGTAAGCTTCTGGGTTAGAAAACCCTTTATCAGCCTCTTTTGTTTCACTAAGAGACCCCACCTCACCCCACCAGTGGACACCATGGCAGACCCCTTCTCCCTGCTGGTTCAGCACCACACACACACACACACACACACACAGACGTAGCACAAACTGGATAACAATGTAAGAATTCAATTTCACCTAATCATTTTTTTCATTATGGGATTTTCCAATGTCTCAAAAGAAAATTACAACCGCAGGCAAGCTCATATAAGAAAACAACATAGAGACCCTGGCAGCAAGCCCACTGTGGGCAGGAAATCACCACTAGGGAAACTCTGCTCCCTCCACGGGTTCTGTAATCATTTCAGAGGTGTCATTCCTACTCCTCCGACCATACGGTAAGTTGTGTAAGAGGCTGTCGAAAGAGCATAGGGCTGAAAGGCGAACTTCAAGTTCCAAACCCACAGGGGCCCCCAGGTCACCGTGACCTTGGGTGAACCCCTTCGCATCGCTGGGCTGTCCTGCCCGTGTGTGAAATGAAGGGTGGCCTTCACAACTTCTGTCTGAGACTCCCACTGTGCGCAGAGGGCCTGCCCCGGTCCTGCAGGGCTTACTGAGTACGAATGGGAAGAAATGGCCTAACAGGATTTTTGTCAGTATAACTCCAAACCTGGCTTAGATTTGGTTAAACAAGCTGCCATTTCCCAATGAGTTCATCAGGAAGGTTGTATAAAATGCATCTTGAGAGGTCACAGTCTTGGAATTTTCTCTTTCCCCAAGTCAATGTTGAGCCCCTGGGGTGAAAGGGAAACAGGTGGAAATTAGAAGCAGGAGTAAGGACGGGGCAGCGGGGAACCGATGTGACAGGATCACTGAGGGGGAGGCTTGTTGGTGTCGCTCTGAGCTGCACCATCCCAGGCTGTCTGGGATCTGTCTCTAGGTGGTGAGCCCCGGATACAGGTCCCTGCCCTTGGGTGGTGCACGGCGACAGGGGCATCTGTCTGCCCAGAGACTGGATGCCAACCCAGACACCACTTCCCACCAGCAGGCAGGCTGAGGCACTCCGTCCAGGACCACCTCTGCATGAACCCACATCCTGTCCTGCCTTTGTAGCGAGGACAGCCCGCTGCAGGGCAGGCACGCGGTGAGGTCCCGGACCTCAGGCCTGGCAGCAGCTTCGGAGCTCGGAGAAACGCTTGCTCTGCCCCCAGAGAACCTCGTCCCCAGGGGTTTTCATGTTCCTCCCAATACTCCCTTCTCCAGCTCTTCAGGGCCCAGGGCCTGGGCGTCGGCAGGAAGAGTGTTGAAGATGGTCACACACTTGTCCTGGAATATTTGCCCTCTGTGTCCCTCTGACCCCCTGTGGGGACACAGTCCAGAAGGCTGAGCAGCTCAGCCTCAGAGTCAGGCCAGCTCTGTCTCTCACCGACCGTGTGGCTGCGGGAAAGCTATCTGGCCTGTTTCCTCTTCCATAAAATGAAAACAACAGGGCCAACCCAACAAGCAGCTTTGCGGATTAAATGAGATAATGCATGGAGAGCACTTAGCCAAGCCCGTAGCTAGCTCATCTTTACCGTGATGTTACACGGAGCTACAGAAACACTCTCACGGATTAAACCAACAATAGCCTCACTCACAATCAGTCTTCCTGGTCAGGTCACATGCCTGGAAAAGGACAGGAACTCCAAAATAAAAGAAGGCTTAGCCTTCTCAGGAAGAGGCGAGTTAACTGGAGGACTGTGAGTGCCCACAGCTACTGTAGAGGTTACAGCACCCACCCCCTCACTGCACAGCTGAGGAAACGGGCTGAGAGACGGTGGGTGACGTGCCTGAGGCCGCAGTGCAGGTTTGTGACAGCATCTGGACAAGAGGACATATTTCCTGTTTCCCCTTGGTGTGCCCAGCTTATTTTCTCAGATATTATTTGTGTTTAGATGGTTGAGTTTTCCTTTCCCTTCCCAAGCCAGGGTCGTGGATCTGTCCTCTTTGAGTATCAGGACCAGACAGAAGCCACGCCAGGCCCTTCTCTCCTCAGCCTGTTTCCTGAGCCTGGGCTCCTAGGAGACTCTGAGGGGAGGGTCTTGAAGGCACAGTGGGAGGGAAGAAATGATAGGGAGAGGGGCCAGGGGAACTGGGGAGCAGGACAAGGATGGAGACCCGCATTCTGCACCTCCAGGAAGGGACAAGCCTTGGAGGTGGGTACAAAGACCTCAAGCACAGCCTGAGGGCAGAGTCTGAGCCTGGCAGGGCACGTGGGGCCATGAGAGTAGACAGCCCACAGAAATGCTCCTTTTCTGGGCAGCCCCATACGCCTCCTAGATTCTGGGTGACCCTTACCAAGAGGAAGCCTATAATCACCACAGTGGAATTTCCTCCCCATCAGGCAAGATGGGAGCTCAGGGTTGGAACTGAGTTGATCTCAGAAGCATTTCTTGCCCTCTGGGGATGGTGGACTGATATTCATATGTCCACATAAGGCACTTCTCAGTTCCCTTTGCAACACTGTTCCCTATGATGTATGGTGCTTTCAAAGTACCTTCACAAATGGTCCTTTCCGTCTTTGAGACTCTGCCTGCTAACCTGAAGAAAAACTAGAACTCAGAAAATGGACTAACTTGCTGAAGTTCACCTAGGTAATAAGAGAACTAGGATGAAACCCCAAGTCTCCTGACTCCTAACAGTGCTCTTTACACACGTCACTGCCCACTCTGCACGGAGCCAGCTAGCTGAGCCCACTCTCACCAGGTTCCACAGCCCACAGGCCTCAGTCCCGCTCCCTGGGTGCTCGCCTGACACTGACTGTATGTCAGCTTGAATGGAAGCTAAAGGCCTAGACACTGACAGAACCCCTATAGCTGATTGGGAAAACTTTTAAAAAAACTACAACTGGCCAACAAACAGATGAAACAATTGGTAAACCCACTAGCAATGAAGAAATGCCCACTAAACTCGTTATTGTTATTGCTGTTATGCCTATTAGGTTGGCAAAGACTTTTTTCCACTATAGTATTAGTGGGCATATAAAATAATATAACTTTTATACACACACATACATCAAAGAGCCTTAAAAGCATTCACAACCAAAATACAACATGATGTCTTGGAATGGATCCTGGAATGGAAAAGGGACATTAGTAATGAAACTGATGAAAGTCAAATAAAGCCTGGAGTGTCATCAGTAGTGGCATAAGAATGTTAACTTAGTATTTTTGACAGCTACACTCTGGTTAGGTGAGATACTAGCTAGATATACGGGAACTCTCTGTACTATCTCTATAAATCTAAAGTTCTTTCAAAACAAAAGGGTCAATTTTTAAAATATTCACATTCTTTTACCCAGAATTTCACTTCTAAGAATTTATCTCAAAACTTATCAGAGATGTAGATGGACATTTACGTACAAGAATATTACACCACTTATGATAAGCATAAAAATGTGGAAATTCTCTACATGCTAAGAACAATAGTTTGGCTGAATAAGTTACAATGAATCCAATGATGATAGAATGTCGTCAGAAAGGATCACATTATAATAATATTTATTAACACAAAAAATGCTTATAATAAATGGTAATGTGAAAGAACTAGGACACAAAACTATATATATTTTAAGCTCAAAACAATTAAAATGATGCACACAAGCAAGAAGGAACTATGCCAATATATTAAAAGTACTTATTAATGGGTCATATAGAGTGAATTTTATTTTCTTCTGAAAATATTTATATATATTATAAATTTTCTACAATGAACATGTTACTTATAATCAGGGGGAAAAAAAGGTATCAGAAATCCCCAACCCATGGCAGTTCCTCAAAAATTTAAACACAGAATTACCATATGACCTGGCAATTTCACTACTAGGTATATATATATAATCAAGAGAACTGAAAACATATGTCCACACAAAAAACTTGTACATGAATGGTCATGGCAATATTATTTATAAGTAGAGACCCAATGCACAAAATTCATGAAGAATAGGCCTTCCTTCCCCTGGCTGCCAGCACCGGCTTCCCTCTGGCACCTGGGACCCAGGCTTCCCGGAAGGACATCTGGTCTAATTAGCATATTACACTTTTATTATTATAGATAGCCAAAAAGTGGAAACAACTCACATGTCCATTGTGATACACAAGATGTGGTCTACCCATACAATGGAATACTGTTCAGCAAGCAATAAATAGGAATGAAGTACTGACACATGCTTCAACATGGATAGACTCTGAGAACTTTAAGTGAAAGATGCCAGACACAAAGGCCACTTATTGTGTGATTCTATTCATATGAAATGTCCAGAATGAGCAAATACATAAAGACAGGATTAGTGGTTGCCGGCATCTGGGGGGTAGGGAGTGACTGAATGATCCAGAGCTTCTTTTTGGAGTGATGAAAATGTTCTGGAATTAGACAGTGATGGTGGTTGCACAAACTTGTGAATATACTAAAAATCACCAAGTTGTACACTTTTTAGTTGTTGTTAATCCTCACCCAATGATATTTTGTTCTATTTTTGAGAGAGAAAAAGAGTGAAAGAGAAAAACATTGATGTGAGAGGCACACATCGATCGGTTGCCTCTCGTACGAGCTCAGACCTGGGCTGTGGATCAAACCTGCAACCTAGGTGCGTGCCCTTGACTGGGAATAGAAACTGTGACCCTTTGTGGGCCGATGCTCTAATCACTTAGCAAACCAGCCAGGGCAAAAGTATACACTTTAAAGGATGAATTTGTGGTTTGTGGATTATTATCTCAATTTTAAAGAAAGAGAAAGAGAAAGAAAAAAATTCCCCTATCCAAATGCCACATTTCACTTCTACTCATAATTTTCTTTTTTAAAAAAATGTTTTCCTTACTTGTAAATGATGCTCAGGCTAGCTGAACCCAGCTGTCCCCCTAGCCAGGCCCATGTAGGCAGAGCAGGTGGCCATCTGTTTATGTGGTGGTCGGAATCCTGAGAAGGTGACTGTGACTGGAAATCTCTCCCCAGTCAGTTCCTTCCTTCCTCACCAGTTCATTCATTTGTTCATTTCTTCCTTCCTTCCTTTCTTCCTTCCCTCCCTTCCTCTCTCCCATATTAGAGCTACACTGCCTGGAGGCCCACAATGAAGAACTAATCTTTAGAGTTACCCTTTGAAACAGACACCCTGTCCCATTACATCTCCCCTTTATAAAATACAAGTTTCCTGGAATTTTACATTTACCACCTATGTGGGAATTAATTTATTGAGCCTGCTAACACAGAGCTGTGAAAGGGAA
>NW_006299593.1:2714134-2727597 GCF_000327345.1 Myotis davidii | reverse complement strand
AAAGAGACAGAGGAGCTAAGCTTTAATTACAGCAACGGGAAAGGAAAGGTACCTTTCAGAGTGGACACTGGCACTGGGAATGTCACTGACCCCTGCGAGTCTGAGACCTGAAACTGTGGTCCTTCTGCCCAATGTTGCTAACACCAATAGAATGAAACTGTTCGGTAAAGCAGATCAGAAACTTTATTCTTTGGCCAAGGAACGGAAAAGGACAAGCTTATGCTTTAGAGATCCCTTCTGCCCGATTCTGGGGAGTTAGGAAAGTTGGGGTTTGGAGTGCGTTGGTAGGTTCAGGGGCATAGATTTTCAAGAAAAGGGTGGAGTTCTCAGACTTCAAAAGGAGTATGTGCAGTCCCCAAACATGTTTGGAACATGCCTAGCCAAACATCTCATGTCTCATTTTAATGTTAAATCTCCACCCCTGGCCGTGATAGAATGCCAATGAATAAAAGTTCATCAAAAGGTCCCCTGGGAAGGGTTTTCAGACGCCTTCTGAGGCAGAACTCCATTTCCCTAAATTCCCAGTGGGACTGTCAGCCCTGAATCCAACCCAGCCAATGAGACTCCATCTGCAGATCACACAAGGCGGCTGGCCTACTTCTGCCCAAAGGCAGCCTTCCTGTTCCTGAAACCCCAGGCTCAACTTCCCTGGCCTTCCTGAGGTCTCAGAGTCAACCTTTACTTCAGTCTGTGGGCAGGGTTCTTCTAACAATTAGCTTTCTTTTTGGCTTATGTTAGCTACAGCCAAACTGATAAGGCATGCACAACAAGATGCCATCTAATAATCCCCATTATTTACTGAGTGTCCATGTGCCAAGAACAATGTGGGGCCCATCACATACATTCATCTAATTCTCATCCCACAGATGCAGAAACTGGGACTACTCAGAGAGACTAATACCATGTCTATAGTTCTACAATTAAAGAAGATGGAAAGGGGATTCAGGTCCAGTTTGATCTAGCTTCCAAGTCTAGGCTCTCTCTCCTCCCTCCCTCCCTTCGTTCCTTCCCTCCCTCTTCCTTTTGGATTTGAACCTTGGGGCAGAGACTGATTATCCAAACTCCTCAGTTCATGGCACTTGATCACCACTGGTCCATGCAAAGCCCCTTGCTTATTTTTTTACCAAGTTAATATTATTCTTCCCACAGCACTGCACCACCTTCCCACTGCTCAGCATGATGGCTCACGTGTGATAGGGTCTGGCCTGTCACTGGCAGACGCCAGGTATCGGGGAGAGTCAAACCGTGGGTTTGTTTCCTTGAAGATCAAAATCCAGTTTGACCTGGTAAACTTTTCCAGGTGACTCTCCAGCATTCCATCAATTGGCCAATCCATCGGCACTAGGCTGGGCTGAAATGCGGAATTGGTAAGGAAGGGAAAGACCCAGTCTTCAGCTTTAGGAAGTTTAAAATTCATATATTTGTACACTCAACGAATACTTATGGTGCACTGTCTTCAGGTTCAGAGATAAAAAGATACAGGTGGTGTCCTCTGGGAGCTAAAGCCCAGTCGGGGAGAAGACAATGAAGCAATTAGACCTGTGTCACAAGGCTGTGGCAGGGGAGGTGCAGGAAGTCAGGCCAACATGGAACCCAGGCCTGGGCATGGCTCAGAGAGTAACATTAACCAGGAGCCCAGGAGAGATAAAACCTGTCAGTACAATTGTTTCTGCTCATATGCCTCCGCATTGTACAATCATGATGGTGGGATTTTCATCAGGTTTGGAGGGGAAATGTGGGATGGCTAAACTTAAAATGCAAACATTACGGCATGTGATAAACGAACTGTGGGAAGCCCTGGGGCACATGGCAGAGAAGGCAGCAGTCATCCTACACGAGACCTGCAGAGACTGGGGCCAGGGGAGGCCTGGCTGGAGGCCTGCCTGCCTGTTGAATGGGACCCAGAGGTCCAGTATGCAGATACTGGGCTTTCCTCAGTAAAGCCCTGGGCAGTACCAACAGGGTGTCTAATATGAATCCCAATCAAACGATTCCGGCAGAAGGCTCTGCCCTAGCTGGGCTGCTTCCCACGTGGTAACTCCGCATGTGCCTGGGATGATTAGAAGTGGGGCAGTGTAGCCATCAGTGGTGACTGATCCTCCTGAGCAGCCCAGCTGCCCAGCGGGTGAGAAGGCAGCAGTGGCACCCCCTCACACCCTAGGCAAAAACTAGTGTGCCTGGGACAGAACCTGCTTGCTAGAGGCTGTCCCCTGGGGTAAGTGAAGCCCTCCCAATCAGCAAGTCCTATGGGGACACCTAAAAGGTCCTTTAACTCAGGCCCCTCTGTCCCCAGCCCAGAGCCATATGGGACATCAGAGCTTCACTACTGGTCTCATGCTGACGGGACCACTGATGGGGACCCAACCATGTGTGCCTCTCACTGGAAGCCAGGAGAGTGGGAGGCGACTGTGAGGTCACTCAGTGGGGAAGACTCTCGTCCTGGCCCAGCTGGAGCTGAAGAGGAGCCCTGTCCGTGCAGCACCACAGCGCATGCTGCGTGACACCATTCTTCCCTCCCCTGCCAGCGCAGGTGGCACAGGGCGGGGCTTGGCAGGGAAGGGCAGTTAGAATGGTGAGGAAAGCCCTGCAGATGTTGTGGGCTCGCCTTTGGGCCTTAAGGGATGGGCTACTTGGGTTAGGAAGAAAGGGAAAGGAGTAGGAATGGTGTTCCAGGATGAGGGAACAGCCTGAACAAAGGTGCAGAGGTGGGAACAGGCACCTGACCAGAAGTCCAACCTAAGTGAGAAGGCACCAGGAAAAGGAGTCCAGGAGAATAAGACACTCCAACCCCTCACCCCACCCCGCCATCCTGCCAGTTCCTCCCAGCCTTCCCTCACTGCACAGGAGGCAGAACATGCCAATGTTCCCCCAGGTGTCTCATCCTCTGGGCATCTCCTATCTCTTCTCCAAAGAGCCAAGCTCTGGAATCCATAGAAAACAAAGGTGGCCTTTCACTACCTTCATATTGTCCTTTCCTTCCTATTCTTCTGGGACTCCTGACTCTGATCATGGCTCTGAATGTACCTCTTCCTTTCATGGTAAAACAAAAATCCCCCCCCCGCCCACCTGCTTAAAACTCTCCAACTGCCCTGGCGGGTGTGGGTCAGAGCTTAGAGCATCAGCCCTTGCACCAAAGGGTCACGGGTTCGATTCCCAGTCAAGGGCACGTATGTGGATTGCAGGTCCAATCCCCGGCCCCAGTGGGAGTGCCTGAGAGGGGAAACCAATTGAAGTGTCTCTCTCACATCAATGTTTCTCTTTCTTTCTCTCCTCATCCCTCCCTCCCTTCCACTCTCTCTAAAACAATCAATGGGGAAATGTCCTCAGGTGAGAATTTAAAAAACACACAAAACTCTCCAATGACTCCTCACTGCCTGTGGCAGAAAACCCCAAAGCCTTACTCTAGGCTCGCTCCCACCCTCTCCCAGCCCCTCCACAGGCTGGCTCTGCCACTCCAGCCCCCCACTCCCAGCTGCCACGGGCCTCAGGTCTCCCACCTCCTGACCTTTGCCTGTGCTGTCTCCTCTGCTGAGAAGGCTCTTGCCAGCAAGCTCCAACCTAAACATCATTTATCCCAGAAGGGTCTAAACTCGGAACTCCCTTCCACCCTCTCTCACTGGACCCTGTTTTTTCTGTCACACCACTCACCCCACTTTCTACAACTGTGTGTCGCTAATTTCCTGCTCACTCTCCACACTGGAGGGATCTGCTTCTCAAGGCGAGGTCTGTTTCATTCACCCCAATTCCCCAGAGACCAGCACACATCCTGACATGTATTTGTTTTCTGATATTTAAATGGCACCCCTCTGGCTGTAGGGTGAAAATCTAAGCTCTAGGCACAAAGACCTTTCACAATCTGACCTTCACCTGTTCTCCTGCCTCTTGTCCCTCAAGTTGGCCATCCCCATTCTGCCTTCCTTAAGAACCCTGGGCTCCAGCCAGACCAGGCTCCTTGCTTTTTTTTTTTTTTAACGTAATCTGCTTTCTGATCTCCATACTTTCCTATAAGCTTTTCTCTCGATAGAGAACGGCAAACTCCTATTTATCCTTCAAGACTCATTTCAACATCCTTCCTGGACTCCCCCAGGCAGCGTACCCTGTTCCTCCTCTCCCACCGGCCTGTCCTCTTGTTCACCATTAAACTCCTCGAGGCACCCTTTATTCCTCTTTATCTCAATGCCTATTACAGGTCTGGGCACACAGGGCCTCAAAGCAAAGATCTTACATGCTGATTCGTTTCTACTCAGTCAGTGTGGGCTTCCTTGTAAGGTAGTTAACCCCCTGCCATAGGGAATTCTTTAGGCAGACCTTATACAACAATGTTTTTCAAATGCTTTGTGATTCATTACACACACACACCCAAATATACAAAAAAAAAGTTTCACAATATGATACTTTTCTTTTTTTCTATGTGGTACACACTGGTATTTTTATTATTTCATTTTTCATAAATGCTAATTTTAACCACTAAAACTTGGATACACAAGCCACATATAGGTAGAGACCCAAAGTTTGAAAAATAGGCCCAAACTAGGTAGCACGTGGGTTCCCTGACCTCCACAGTGCACCACTGCCTCTTTAGCGCCTCTCCTTAGTTACTCTAAGTAACATACCCCATCAAAAGGGCGGTTCTTTTAGAACTGAGCAGGGACTAGAAAGGGATGAATCTATTGACTGGGTGCCAGTTTCAGGTACAGCTGCCTAGAGACCAAGGTCTCCCATTCATTCAACCCAACAAATATTTATTGAGTATCTACTTTGTGCGGAGTGAGCACTGTCCTAGTCTCTCAGGATACAACATGAATAAGAGATTTTTAAAAAACCCTGCCGCCATGGCAAGGATATGTAGATATTGAAACCTTTGTGCATTGCTGGTGGGTATGTAAAATGGTACAGCCACGGTGGAAGATAGTATGAAGGTTTCTCAAAAAATTAAACATAGGAGAAACTAAGATGGCGGCAGAGATAAACACCGGGAAATTAATGCCGCTCACAACAATTGATTAATACCTCAGAGAAACAATACGGACTTCATCCAGAACCATAGGAAGCCTGGCTGACTGTAAACTCTACAACTAGCAAAAAATTAAACATAGCCATGGCCAGTGTGGCTCAGTTGGCTGAAGCATCATCTCATATGCCAGAAGGTTACAGGTTCGATTCCTGGTCAGGACACATACCCAAGTTACAGGTTTGATCCCCGTTTGGGGCACATGTTCAATGTTCCTCTCTCTCTCTCTCTCTCTCAACTCAATTATATATCTATATTAGACATAGAATTACCATATACCAGCAATTCCACTTCTGGGTATATACCCAAGAGAATTGAAAGCAGGAACTAGAACAGATATTTGTACAGCAATGTTCATAGCAGCATTATTCACAATAGCCAAAAGTTGGGAGCAACTCAATTGTCCAGCAACAGATGAGTGGATAAACAAATGCAACGTATACATACAATGGAATATTATTCAACCTCAAAAAGGAAATTCTGACACAGGCTACCACATAGATGAACCTTGAAGACATTATGCTAAGTGAAATAAGCCGGACACAAAAAGACAGGTATTGGTTGATTCCACTTATATGAGGTTCCTGGAATAGACAAATCCATAGGGACGGAGTAGCATGGTGGTTGCCAGGAACTGAGGGGCAGAGGGCGGGGTAGTTACTGTTTAATGGGTATAGAGATTCAGTTTGGGATGAAAAAGTTCTGGAAATAGATGGTGGTGATGAGTGCAGAACAATGTGAACGTGCTTAATGCCACTGAATTGTACACTTAAAAATGGTTAAAATAGTAAATTTTATGTTATTATATTTTACCATATGTTTTTTTAAACTTGCTACTTGGACCTTATGTCCTAGCAGCAGAGACCTGGTGAAGAGCTCACTGACAAAGAGTAGGGTTAACTCTCCGCACCGCAGAGCAGGGGTCATAAACCACGTCTGGTTCTGCAGAATCTGGGTGGGGCGGTAGGAGGGGTCAAGAAACAAGTTCCCCCAGCCTCTCTTCACACAGAACACTTCCCCTTTAACTGTCTTCAATGTTAAGCATGTTCAGATAAAGTTTTGGGGAAAAGGTCACCTCAGAGATCCATCAATCGTAGCAAAAATGCCGATCTGGTAGAAGATATTGATGATGGGGAAGGCTCTGTATGTCTGGGGTCAAGGGGTATATGGGAAATCTCTGTACATTCCTCTTAATTCTGCCGTGAACCTAAAACTGTTCTAAAATAATAGTGTGTTTTTGGGGGGGAAGGGTGGGGAGTGGCACCGCTGCTTAAAAACATTTTTTTCTAAACCACTGCCTTCCTTCTGTAGAATGACCACTGGGTGAGAGATATTTCCACAAAGAGTGAGCAAGCAGGGACCACTTTGCAGGAAAGGTCCCCTGAGTACTGGCAAGCAGTACTGGCTTTGTGAGGAAGGTCTTGTGAGCAGACAGGGGTTTGAGGAGCAGCAGACCGGCCTGGAAGGGTAGGACTCTCAGAGCCCTTCTGGCCCTTCCCCGGGGCTGGGGTGGTCAGATATTAGATCTCTGGCTCCATCTCCTCCGGAGGGCAGGGTTCTCAGCTGAGTCACCTCTGGTCTTGAACAGGGTGGGGTGTGGAAACAGCACCTGATTTTAGCCTGGGAAACCTTGGCTTCAAGTTCCAGCTTTGCTCTTTCTGAGACACTTAACGTCCCAGCCTGTTTACTTAGCTGTAAAATGGGATGACCTGACACCTCCCAAGATATGATGTGCATGACACCACCGGAAGACGCCCAGCATAGTGCCAGGCATAGGAAGGGTGTGCACGGGAAGCTTTAGGGTTTGGGCCCTAAAGCTAAGGAATGTGGGTCCCAGCTGTGCTTGGGAGGCCCCGAGGCAGGGCCCTGCACCCTCAAACCTGCCCAGCTGGACTGGCCAATCCTAGCATTTTCTTGGGGTACACAAGAGGCACCTCGTGCACAGCCACCCCCACAGCAAACAGCCAGAGAGCATGGGACCAAGACAGCAGCCCTGAGATGCCTGAAAATGCTGTGGAGCCCACGGTTTCAGGAGCTGGTTTCCAAGGCAGGAGCTCCCAGGCCACCACCCCCAGGAACCTTCCCCAAGCCCCTTCTTCACACTTAACAGCTCTCCACTTTCCAACCTGGGCTGTGACTTCTTAAAGGCAGGGATCCAACCTACTCCTCTCTACTGTCCCAGCACACAGAGCTCAGTAACTGTGTCATAAATCAGCGGTGGTGGTGGTGACAGTGACAGGGACGGGGACAATCACAGCAGCTGTCTGGTACGTGACCCTCACCACAAGCATGGCGCCACTTTAAGTGCCTTGCTTCAGTTCTTCTAAACCTCATGAACGCCCCAGCAGGTGTGTGCTACTGCCACGATACTTATTTTTTAAATCTTTATTGTTGAAAGTATTAGATATGTCCCCTCTTCCCTCCCCCATTGACCCCTTTTAGCCCCCCCTCACCCCCCTACCCTAGGCCTCCACCACACCATTGTCTCTGTCCATGGACTATGCGCATATGCATACAAGTTCTTTGGGTTCTCTCTTCCCACCCACCCCTACCTTCCCTCTGAAATTCGACTGTTCCATGCTTATATGTCTTTGGATCTATTTTGTTCAACAGTTTATTTTGTGGAATCTAATGATCCTTATTTTTAATGAAGAGATTAAGGTGCAGAGAGTAACTTGCCAAGGTCACATACAAAGTGACAGAAGCAGGATTTGAACCCTTTTACTGATGCTACAAAGTGCTGACTCCTTATGGGGCAAAGGGATGTCGAGGGAAGGGACTTTAGCATCCTCGGGCCACTTTCTTCGCAGGCTCTGCAGGGCCCTCTGAGATGTCCCAAGATTGTTCAAAACTTCCACTGACAGGGAAGACCCAGGGCAGCTTTTGCAGATGGAATCCAGGCCTGCTCTCAGGTGGCCTGCCCTGTGGAAATACATAATTGGCGCCCCCTCCACCCTCAGGTGGCTCTTCAGGTATCTGGACTCACCTCTCTGCCCCCAGCTGGAGGCCCCTGCCTCATCACCCACCCCTCTCTTCACAGACCCTCTCCTGGTGGCCTCCCCTCAATGTTTCCAACTTGGTTCGTCTCCAAGACCCCGGCCCCACACTGGACATCCATGTGGGCTAAGGAGTGGGGAGTGGGGAAGGGCTGCATTCCCTCCTTTGTCCTAGGTCCACAGGCTGGTCTGTGGAAAACCAGTCTCCTAGGGCCCCTCCAAAGCCATCTGTATGTACCTGGATGAGTAATTTTGTTAAATCCAAATATAAAATGTTACATTTTCCCTTGTAAAATTCCCTTTTTCCACCCTAGCAAGACTGGTTTGAATCCTGACTTTGTCACCCCAAAGCCATTTCACTTGTCCCTCCCAGGGCTGTGTCATCTGTAGCCTAGAGTTGTTATTTTTTTAACTGCTAAACAGGACAAGTTTCAGTTTCCTCATCAGTGTTTAAATCTAGGACTAGTAAATGGATGTGTCTCTGGTTAGACCACACCTCTCCCCAGAAATGCTAATTCAGGGGTGCTAGTCAATCTGGATGAATGAGACAGGAAATGTGAAAGGTGGACTTTGCCCCAGAAAGGGTTGGGGGTTCCACTAACACATCCCCTGCTTTTGGGAGCTTCATTTCACCCCATATGATCTGTGTTATTTTCTCCTGTTTGAGGACTCTTCTCCAGGGAGACAGAGTTGGAAACAAACAGGAATTGGGAACGTTTCTCTCTCTCTGGCATTAACACTCCACACCTTCCCTAGCAGAGAGCCTGTCTTCGCCCTGCTCATCCCCTTCTCAAAACAGACGTTAATAATGAAGCAAACAAGCAGCCTCTATGCTGGCCGGGCTTTCTCTACAATCACTGCTCACTTCTGGACTTCATTCCTTCTGGACGTTCTAACACGAGTGGATTGCACACCAGGTATCATGTAAGCTCATCTGTCTTCTTCTTTTTACACTTTGATCCTTTTTATACTTTGACCCATTAAAATCACTTGTGACCCTATCATCAGAATCCAACCTCTACTAGTCAGAATGCTTAAGGTTGGGTGGCTTTTTCTACTCCTCACATTACTATATTCCTACTGAAGAAAAGAATTCCATTGGTCGGCTTCTTAGAACCACCAATTAACCAAGCCCTGCTCCATTTCTGGCCTTGGAATGGCTTTGCAAACCTCTGAAGTTTTGACACAGACTTTTGATATTATGCTTTAGTTTAATATTACTATTCTCCCCCATTAGGAGAAACAGTTTCATCATTTTGTAATCAAAACAGCATTTTCAAGTATCAATAGAAGGATGTGTAATGCACTATGCATGCATTCTGTATCAGTGATTTTCAACCAGTGTGCTGCAAGAATTTTTAAAACATGCAATAACTGACTATTTACTCAGGGGCACTGACCTCTTTTCCCTTAGATTGGCAAATAAAAAAGTGACAACAGCTAACACAATAGTCATCCGGTGTGAATGAATCAAAATTATACCTTTTTTTGTAGGATCAGCAAAAAATAAAACATTTTTTGGTGTGCCACATAATTTTAGTAATTAGTTTATATGTGCCATGAGCTGAAAAGGGTTGAAAATTGCTGTACTAAATAATAATCTATTGTTAAGACAGAAACCTCCTAGTGGTGTGACACATCTCCAACCCCACTGCCTTCTACTTAACGCTCGCTCTCACAGATGGTGTAGAATAAATCATCTTTGTCTCAGAAATATCTGACTTTTCTTTAAGGTCCCTGACTGGAACACCCCTGCGGTCACCTGATATAACTCACAGAAGCAGATCTGGAGATCAGGTGGCCAGGGAGCCAGGAAAAGACTGGCTACCAAAGGAAAGGAGAACAGGCCCTGCCTCAGTGAGGGGGCTGCTCCAGGCAAAGTGAAGAGGGGGAATTCATCCTCCAAGCGCACCCCACACACACACACTGCTCCCTGAAAACCCACCCCAGCCCAAATACTCAGTGGCTTTGTATGCCCTCTGGTCATTTAGGCCACCCCACCCAGGCCTGGAGTGTCCAGCTCAGAGTCCCCTCTCCACACCTATCAGTGCATCAGGGAGCCACTGTCAGCAAGCTTTCCGACTGGAAAGAACTTATTCCCAAGTTCACGTTGGTGAAGAAAAGACTCCAACAAAGGATGGGTTTTACCTTGTGAGGCTGACTAGAGCATGAGGGTGGAGGGGATGGGGAGATCTTGCTCCACTACCTGAGATCACAGCATGCCTTACACCCATGAGGGGTATGTCTAGCCCTAATCAGGAGCAGCTCAATAGTATTGAATTTATACCGAATCACTGAAATTCTCACGAATTACTTTTTTCTGAAAAGTGAAACTTTAATTGTCAAAACACTGTTGGGTCAATTTAAAGGGAAATCTTGCCACAATGTGGCACATAGGTCCCTAACACCTTAAAAAAAAATCCTTTTCCATGGTGTTGTTACAGGCATTCCCTATGGAACTAGACAATAATGTGACTGTGCTTCCTTCTTACCGTTTCTCTGTCCTCTCCATGGCCTTCACATTCCTGTTATCTACAAGCCCGTCTCTAAAAACGACCTACCGCCACCACCCTTCCAGGCCATTTCTTTTCTTCTGCAGTGTGCTGAGAGCCACTCTTGTTAGGATAGCATGCTAAACAATAAACGCCGGCAGAGGGGTAAAACACCTGGTTTTCATGCAGGGGTTTTGATGTAGTGATTTCAGTGGGCTCTGTTTTCAGTAACTCCCAGTTCAGGGCTAAAGTCCAAAGGGAAAGGGGACTCCAAGACTTACTCCCTCCTGGAATGCTCCCTAGATGTATCTGTCCCCCATCCTCTGGCTGGTCAGATGTCTGTACTCTGGTGCTGCAGGCAGGAGCTCCATGTCTTGCTCTTCCTGCTGGTTGTAGCCCCACAGGGGATGCCACTGGTGAGCCCCCACTGGGCCTGGGAGCTTTGCTTCCATGAGGAGCCTCATCAAGAGGACTGAGATACTCAGTCCTGTGGCACCTGACACGGACCTGACATCTTTCTCTCGGGTGCCTGGAGTAGAGACTTCCCACCCCCTCCCACAGCATGAGACAGCATCTGTGACCATGGCCACTTGATGGCACAACCACCCGGGGCCCTGAAAGGAGACTCCAAGGAGAGAGCAGAGCGTTACCAGGTGGACCGCCATCAGGAGCACGCAGCTTCCAGAGCCGTCATCTGCCAGCTCTTCGAGGAGCCCAGAGGGTGACGTCTGGACAGGGCCACTTGGCCTGTGTTTGGAGCTGTTCTGAGCAGCAATGATCCGCGTTTTCCGCCCTGTGCATTGTGCTGCATTACTGAGCTGTGAAATCAGTTTAATGGGTCACAACCAGTATTTTTCTTTAGAAGAAATAAATGAAACAGGGTGGAAAGTAGCCAAGTACCTTTTTTACAAAACACTTGCTTCGGTGTTATGTTTCGGTATGTATGTCTGTGGTAGTTGGGACATGAGATTTCTTTCTCCCGGGGAGTGGAGATGTAGCTGGAGAAGGAAGTCTAAGGGGCAGTGAGCTGACACACATCCATCCTACGGCTATATCTTCCTAAGATCCATCCCTGCACCTCCACCAGCAACTGGGCAGCCAGTGGAATCTGTTCAGGGCCCTAGGACGGCCTCACCTGGAAGGCGCAGGAGTCTGGGAGGCCTTCTTGGAGGAAGTGGGGTTTGCTGTGGCATGAGCAGAATAACAAACAGGGAGAGAGGGTGGCAGGGCGTAAGGAAAGGCACAGGCACTGTCTTGTCCTTGGAAGGAGGAGTGGGACAAACCAGGGTCGGGAGAAGTGGGTGAGGGCAGCTGTAGATACCTGCCTCCTTGGGGAGGCAAAACAAGGGCCAAGGCTAGAGAGGTGAGAGAAGGAAAGCCCATTTGATTTCAAAGGCCCATTTTCAAAGGTACCTCTGTGGAGTATTGATAGTGGAGCAGCGAGTGGGGTATCAGACCCAGTGTCCCTATATCTTATTGATCCAGTAAATGCAACCTAATAGTATCTGCTTTTCTTTTGTCGATTTAAATTTAACTTTTAATTACAATAAAAAAATCTAACCTTTGGCCAGTGTTGCTAAATGGTTAAAGTGCCGGCCTGTGCATGTAAGGATCACAGGTTCAATTCCTGGTCAAGGGCACATACCTGGGATACAGGTTCAATTCCTGGCCCTGGTAGGTGTTCACGAGGCAACCAATTGATGTGTCTCTCTCACATTGATGTTTCTCTCTCTCCCCCCACCCTTCCCTCTCCCTCTCTCCCTGCCACTGTCTCTTAAAAAGCAATGGAAAATCCTGCATTCAATGTATTCCATCCCTGGGAACTACTTTCAAGCCAGAAGCAAATGGAGTCCAGCAGGATGAGACTTTTCACCTCAAATTAATCTCATAGATATGAGATGACAGAAATAGCAGTGGGGGAATGTTAGGGGCAAAAATAGAATGTTGGGGGCTAGGTATAGTTATAAGAAATATTAATCATGCTCTGTTAACCATGATTGCCTTGCTCTGATTAAAGAAAGGACATTACAAATAATACTAACAATAAAGCAATGGAAAAATATCCTCAGGTGAGGATTAAAAATAAAAAATCTAGTTCCTCAATTATACTATCCACATTCCAAATACTCAATAGCCACTTGTGGCTAATGGCTATGGTATTGTATAGCCCAGAAAAACATTTCCAGCAATGCAGAAAGGTTTACTGGGCAGGGATGTTCTAGAGTGAGCAAATGAATAATCCATTCCAGGTTCACCTTCCCTCAGGAAGGCAACACCTTCCATTAGTCCTATTACACCTCTAGTTCTAAGTGCAAATGTTTCTGGAAGAGATAGTGAAATTCTTACCAAAGAGTAGGATCTCGAGGGCCTGAGGAGAGTCATAGTCTAAGAACCCATCCACCAGAGCTTGGGGGGTAAAGGGATGTCAGAAAATAGGACCCTGCCCCCAACTGAATGCCCCATCTGAGGATACTGATGGATAAGGACTAAGCTCCGCCATCAGAAGATGTGGAAAACTTTGAGACCTATGAGGAAAGGAAGTGACCCACAGTTAATATTCATCTTTAAGTGAGAAGACTGAGTTCATTCCCCCCCAGTCCTCAGCAAGGGGGTTATTACATGAGAAAGAAGCACCTTTCTATTTCTAGAGAGAGAATAAGAAGTGAATGAAGGTTCACAAGTGGCTGCTTGTGAACTTGGCCCTCTTCTGTCCTCTATGTTCACTCAATGACCAGGCCCATGGCTTTATCTCCTTCATACCAGTGATTCCCTGAAAAACACCACAGGCCCAGGCCTAGAGATTCCCATACTAAGGGATTTCCACCAGGAGCCTCCACGCAACAATCCCAAAGGGAATTATAACAATCTCTGGTCCGCTGCTCTCCCGCTTCCTTTATTTCCTATTCTGGCTCATCCTCCCCCTGCTCATTCTATTATTCAGTCAGCACCCTGTGAGTCACCCCA
>NW_006299593.1:2677711-2712412 GCF_000327345.1 Myotis davidii | reverse complement strand
CACCATATCTTGGCCACCTCTCCACTCTGCCTTGAATCGGCCCTGCTCGATCCCCTCTAGCCCTCACTACCACAGGAGCCAACCACTGGCTGTCCTGCTTCCATTCATAGCCACCTCCAGACAAGTGGCTCTTAACCATGAATAAGCAACAGAATGAGAGGAGTTTAAAATCTAGATTCTGACTCAGTACATCTGGCCAGGATGAGCTGGTGTATTTTGCGAAAGTGCCCCAGGTGATTCTGATGCATACCCTTCTTTAAGAATGACTGCCACCGCCTCCTCTTGATTAATAACAACAAAAACAACAATTAAAATTTTTTGTGCACTTACATGTACTGCCTCATGTAATCTTCATGACAACCCTGTGAGGTAGGAGCTATCATCTATTTACTCCCATTTTACAGTTGTTAAAACTGAGGCACAAAAGTCCCATGGCTAATACAGGGGAAGGATTGGAACATGACCCACTACTTTTAACCATTTTGTTCCCCACGTCACTGTACAGACTTGACATTTGGCTCACTCTTTAACATCCTTTAAAGATAATTCTAGAAAAATAAGGCATCTGGGGGCATACTCATGATTTCCCTCTCTACCCAACCTCCCACCAACAGCTTCTTAACTAGAAAAGAAATACCTTGATCAGGGTGGTCATTATACAGTGTACACATATGGAACAATTCACTGAGATAGGTGATTGGGATCTGTGAGTTTACTATATTTTATTACTACTCAATAAAAATGATCCTGAAAACATCACTTGAATAAGAAAGAATGTAACAAATGTGAAATAGGGAAAACATGCATGCACAAAAGCTATCATGATGCTGGCAATTATGAAGAATTCTTTCTGGAATAACACACTTAAGAACAGATTAGAAAAAGATCCCCAGATCGAACCCATAGGAAATCCTTAGAAGAGAACAGGCTTAGAGAAAAGACTGGCTGGAGGCAGGGACCTTGCAAGATGGACAGGAAAATCCAGTAAAGCCTGGCTTGGCTACGGGGGGGACATGGCTGGAAGCTATGGACAAAGGGGCTCTGGGGGTCCACAGGATTCTCTGGGCCAGAGTCTGGGGCTGCCCCAAGTGGAGGTCAATGGCAGTGAGGGGCTTCTCCCTAAACAGTCCATGTGATGTCTACACCAAGAGGACAGTCCAGCCCCACCAAATCCAGCTTCTGGAATGTTTGTACTTATGATTTTAAACAAGCCAAACTGGGGCCAACTGTTTCCAGCTCCCACTGTGCAGTCCAAGGGAGCAGGGCTTGGCCTAATGATTCTGAAGCCTATCCTAAAAGACCAAAGAAAATTCTGAGAGAGAGAAAAAAAAAAAGCATGATGAAATATATACCTTATCCAAGCACCTATTGAGATATATTTAAAGAAAATGTGATCAAAACAGATGGAACAAACAATTCACTGGAACAGACTACAGAGACCGAAAGCAGACCCAGATATACATGGAAGCGAACTGTAAGATACAGGTAGTATTTAAGATAGATATTTTAATCATAAGTGACTTCAGAAAAAATAAGTTAAATTCTTAACTGTCACAATTCACCAAAATACCACAAATTCTGTCTAGATTAGAAGTTAAATGTAAAACAACAAAAAACAAAAACATTAAAGTATTAGAGAATTTACGTGCATATATAATTCTGTAGCAGAAAAAGCCTTTCTGAGCTGACACAAGACAGAAATCAGGCCAGGCTTAGAGATCCAAATACCAACAAGTTCTCTCCAGCAGGAGCCTCCATCAACAATCCCAAAGGGAATTATAACAATCTCTGCCCCCTGCCCGCTTCCTATATTCCAGATTCTGGCTCACCCTCCACCTGCTCACTTTTGTCCTTCATGTCAGCATCCCAGACTCCCCCTCCTTCTTCACTTCCCCACCCAAGTCACATTGTGATCACCTCCCGACTCTGGCTAGATTCTGCCCAGCTGGATCCTTTCCAGCCTGGCCCTAATGCAGGTCTTGTCCTGCCACTGCTGTGCCAGTGCAGGGGCCGCATGGGCCGCAGGGGCCTCCCTGCTTCCAGTTACAGCCACCTCCAGCCCAGTGGTTTGGAAAGCCTGTATGGAGTACCTTGACTACATGGACATCTTAGATTTATGAATGTTTAAATAGTAAACAAAAACTAAATGGCAAATGCTAGGAAAAAGTATTTGTAATATAAGAAATACAGCCCTGCCCTAGCTGGTTTGGTTCAGTGGACAGTGTCGGCCTGGGGACTGAAGGGTCCCAGGTTTGATTCCAGACAAGGGCACATGCCGGGGTTGCCGGCTCGATCTCCATTAGGGGGTGTGCAGGAGGCAGCCAATCAATGATTTCCTCTCATCATTGAATCATTGATGTTTCTATTTCTCTATCTCTCTCTCTCTCTCTCCCCCTTCCTCTCTGAAATCAATAAAAATATATGTAAAAAAGAAAGAAATACAGCCCTACCCGGTTTGGCTCAATGGATAGAGCCTGCAGACCAAAGGGTCCCAGGTTCGATTCCCGTCAAGGGCACGTACCTTGGTTGCAGGCTCCTCTCCAGCTTAGGCCCTGGTCAGGGCTCATGCAGGAGGCAACCAATCAATGTGTTTCTCTCACATCAATGTTTCTCTCTGGTCTTTCCCTCTCTCTTCTACTCACCCCCCGCAACCCACCACCAAAAAATAATCAATGAAGCAGCGTGAAGAGCTGCCGCCATGTCTGCCCACCTGCAATGGATGATCGTGCGCAACTGCTCCAGCTTCCTGATCAAGAGGAACAAGCAGACGTACAGCACCGAACCCAATAACCTGAAGGTCCAAAACTCCTTTCACTACAACGGGCTGATTTTCCGCAAGACGGTGGGTGTGGAGCCGGCCCGATGTCAAAGGTGTAGTGGTCATCATGAAGTGGAGATCCGGCCAGCAAAAGCCGGCCACCTCCTATGTGTGCACCACCATCAACAAGAAGGCGCGGGCCTCTCTGAGCAGCATCCAGCACATGATCCGCAAGAACAAGTACCGCCTAGATCTGCGCATGGCTGCCATCCGCAGGGCCAGTGCCATCCAGGGCATCCAGAGGCCCGTGATGGTGAAGAGGAAGCGGCCGCCCCACCAAGAGCTCCTAAGCACCCCTCCCCCTAAAGCAATAAAGGTATCAGTCAGCGCTCCTCAAAAAAAAAAAAAAAAAAAGGAAAAATATCCTCAGGCAAGGATTAACAATAAATAAATAACCGAAAGTAAAGAATAGACAGCCCTGGCCAGTTTGCTCAATGATTAGAGTGTCAGCCCTTGGACTGAAGGATCATGGGTTCGACTCCAGGTCAAGGGCACATACCTTGGTTGCAGGTTCAATCCCCAGCCCTGGTTGTGGCACTTCCGAGAGGCAACCAGTCGATGTGTCTCCTTCATATTGATGTTTCTCTGTCTCTTTCTCCCTTCCTTCCTCCCTTCCTTCCACTCTCTCTCTCTAAAGATCAATGGAAAAAATACCCTCGGTTGAGGATTAAAGAAAAAAGAAAGACATAGAGTTAATACCCTGAATATATATCAGTAAGACAAAAAGAATAAACCACACTAAATAATAATAAAACACTGCACAAATGAAATGAAAAAGAAAGAAATATACTTTCTTTTTAAAAAAATTGATTTCAGAGCGGAAAGGAGAGGGAGAAAGAGATAGAAACATCAATGGTAAGAGAGAATCATTGATTGGCTGCCTCCTGCACGCCCCACACTGGGGATCGAGCCCAAAACCTGGGCATGTGCCCTGACCAGGAATTGAACCGTGACCTCCTGGTTTACTCCTGGTTTATAGGTTGACTCAACCACTGAGCCACGCCAGCTGGGCAGGAATATACTTTCTGATAAGAAAAGAGATAATGCACATAATCAAACAATTTGTCAAAAGAGAATCACCAATGACTAATTAGCCTGTAATTATATATATATATATAAAAGACTAAGTGACCGACCATCTGGTACATATGACACGCACTGGCAATCTAAAAATAAACGTTGACTTGCGCATGCACAATACATATAAAGCTCTCACTGGTGCCAATCACATGCATGTTTCGATCTGTCATTGTCGATTATGAATTTGGTTGTTTTTGTTGACATTCTGAAGCTGAAAGTGGCTGCGTCAACAGAATATGTCCGAAGACCAGTTATTGGCACAACTGTCCCTGCCTGACAATGGTCTCCCCCTTAAATTAATTCGAAGACAGTTTCCCATGATGCCAGCATTTGCGTTGACTATTAATAAATCACAAGGATAAACTCTAAGACAGAGTAGGAATATTCCTACCTGAATCCGTTTTCAGACATGGTCAGTTATATGTTGCTTTCTCTTGAGTTTGAAGAGCATGTGACGGTAAGGTTGTAAATACTTCATCACAAGGCAAATTAGTCAAGCACTCTGAAAGTTTTTTTACTCTTAATGTGGTATACAGGGAGATATTAGAATAAGTTTAATCAATTTATCAGCATTGTTTTTAACAATGTTGTTTTTGTTGTTGTTATATCATGTCTTTGTTGTTGTTATACCATGTTGTTTATTAATCAATTTATATGTTATTTTCATATACATTTTATTAATTTTCTTTCATCTCTGACACTTCTATTATAGAGAAAGGGGGAATAGTGATATTAAAATATTTCTTCTAATTAATTTCCTTTCAATGTGCATGAATCCGTCACTGGGCCACTAGTATAGTAATAATAAAAAATGAAAACAAAATAAAATAACACAATGAAATACTGTTTTTGCTTATCAAATTTGCAATTTAAAAAAAAATAATACCTGGAGTTGGGAAGAATGTAGTGAAAGAGACACTCTCATAGGACAGGTGGGAAGAGCCTGCATTGATATATCCTTTTTGGAAGGCAAATGGTCGATACATATCAAAGCAGTTCAAAGTGTGCATGCATATACTTTGCTCTAGTAATCCTACTTAAAAACTATGTCCTAGGGATAAAAGTACAGATGTGGAGAAATACGGATGTGCACAGAGTATGATAGAGTATTATATAGGCCACAACTGTTAGTAACCTATAGGGGCAAAAACAAGGGATTAGTTACTGGTAAATCAGAGTAAGTACACAATAAAATACAAAAGATCCTAAGAAGTTTATTTAGTGCTAAGAATAAATATATGTAAGTCACATGAATCCACTTATGTAACAAAGTGTGTATATGTGTATATATTCATATGTATGCACGGGAAGAAATATCTTAAAGGAGATATCCAAAATAATAACATTATGTATCTGACAAGAGTTAGTATGATTTTAATTTTTTTCTTTGTTCTTCTTTGTGTTTCCTACTTCTTTTACAACATGGAGGTGTGATACAGAACCCCACCACCTCCATCCATCCACCTGGTGGAGAATTCCTGTCCAGAACTCCTATTTGCTCTGAGCATCCAAATCCCTTATATGTGACATATATGATATTTCATGTGCTGCTCTTTAACTTTTTGAACTTAACCTTATTTCCTCAATTCTCTACACTGTGGGTATGGCCTGTGTCTTACATTTCTTTTGTGTTCCTCTCAGAGCCTAGTACATAGCAAGGTCGCAGCAAATGGCCCAAGAAAGAATGCACCACTTCTGTGCCCGTACCCCTGTGGGCTGCGAAAACATGGGTCGGTTGGCTCCACAGGTGTGGCATCCAAGCCCAGTTCCAGGTCAGGTTTGAGACTGTGTGTTGTGGGCCACCTGTCAGTCTGGTCCTGTGCTAATTACTCTTGAGTGATGGACTGTTTAAAGCATGGGTTATTGCGCCCACAACCAGAGGCAAAGCCAATCCTATGGCATCCTATAATTAATGAGCCAGTAAGTATTTCCTCTGGGGTGAAGTTGGCTTTGATCCAACAGATCCCTTCCCACTTCTTTTACCACCCTCACCCCATTTACAACTTCCCATCTTGGCTGTTGGAGACCTCCTTTAGAGATGCATCCCCCTCATCCAAACTGCGGGCAGACAACCTGTGTCCCTGGTCCCAAGCTTGACTCACCAGCTCCTCCTTGTCCTCCTGGATGATAAAGTTTGCTTTTGTGTCTAAGCAAAACTAACTACTCAAAAGCATCTCAGTCTGAAGGCCCAGAGACTGAAAGGGCTCTGAGAAACCACTGTAGGAGTGACAGAATTATTTCATGCAAATTTAATAAGTAAATTGTCATGGTTGTCCATAATCTCTGCAGTCAATGTTTACTTCAATTAAGCCCTTTGGAGAAAAAAATACAAAAGGTATCGGAAATGAAGTCAGAATCAGGGCAAGAAAACCAATCAACTACTTTTTTCTCTCTCCTTGTACAGACATAATCCCTGGTGCTTCCAAGGTTCTAGAAGCAGAGAGAGGAGAGAAGTCCTGGAGCACTCACCATGAGCACATGTGAGAGGTTCCATGGAAGCCAAGCCTAGAGTGCCACCGCAGGAACCTGGGACTGGGTACTTTAGAGCTCATGCCTCAGCTTCCCCATCTGTAAATGGGGTGATAATAGTGGAACCTGCCTTATAGACTCGTGAGGATTACATGAGTTAAAGGATGTAAAGCACTCCAAACAGTGGCAAACTCTAGGTGACCAAGACGTGTTTGCCACTGTTAACAAAAACACAGGAAGTCACAGTGACACCCACTTGCCGGGCAGTCTGCCCACTGTAGCCCAGGGTCTTTCAATCTCAGGACTACTGACATTTTGGGCTAGATAACTCTGTTGTGAGCAGCTGTCCTGTACAATATAGGATGCTTAGCAGTATCCTTGGCCTCTCCTTACCCACTAGATGCCAGTAGCAAACCCCCATGAAGTTGTGACAACCAAAAATATCTTTAAGCACTGCTAAATGTCCCAGCTGGTGTGGGGGAAGAGAGACAAAATTGCCTTGATTTCAGAACCACTGATAGAGTCCTATGGAGAAGCCATGTCACACACTCTTGAGCGCCCACCTCCAGGTCTAATGTGAATCTAGGCCTGGAGGTCCCACACTGGGCCCCTTGTGGTTAGATGTAGGAGCTGCAGGTATGGAAGTAAAGAGCAGCCAATTCTGTTTCTCCAGGTGGCTGCCATTTTCTCTTCTTGCAGATGGAATAGGAAACTGGGGCCAAGGCAGCCCTCTGGTTAGGAGATACCCTCACCTGGAGAGACCAAGAGAGTACAGAGAGAAAAGGAGGCTAGAGCTGAATTCTCCGGGAGCCTGTGGCTGTGGCCTTGGTTAGAGGACATGACTTCTGGGAGCCCAGCCCAGCCCAGAGGGTGAGAAGACCAGGCTGAATTCAGAGATGAAGGCCTGGCCATGGCAGAGAACAGGCCCTTACTAGTGAGGCCTCTGGGCACAGGAGCAGCAGCCCCTCTCTTCTCAGGAAACAAGTGGGTTCTGCCCTAAAAGAAACATATTGCTCTTTTCATGAAAGAATCTTCAGACCATTTCACATTAAAATTTAACACACACTTATTTTGACCCAGCAAGTACAGTGCTGCAAATGTATTCTATATAGAGACATTAGCACAGGTGCACCGGGTGGTATACTACTCTAGAGTGCAGGGTTGGGACCTCACTGCCTGGTTCAAATCTCAGATCTACCACCTATCAGATATGTGATTGTGAGAGTTGTTGACCTCTTTCTGACTTAGTTCTTTCATTTATGAAGCAGGGGCAATAATAGGGTCTATCTCATTGTGCTGTTACAAGGCTTCTGTGACTGACTACATGCAAAGAAAGATGTCTGTGGCCAATAAATGCCAGCTATTATTATGTTCATTGTGCCCTTAATTGATAATAGCTAAAAATCTGGGCCAATCACCTAGTTAAATACATGTGACACATCTATTCTATGGAATACTGAGCATAACTGAAAGAAATGAAGTAGGACTATATCTACTTTAAATAATGCAATTTATTCAATAATAAGGTCAAATTGTTAAAGAAGCAAATAGGTTGCAGATAAGTATATATAGCTGGAGAGTATTTGTATATAAAAAGAGCTATGTAGAATAGATACATGTCTGTATCTGAATAACAAATTTTTAGAACTCTCAAGGAGCTGTTAGCAATAGTTACAACTAGAAAGTGGGAATAGACTGAAAACTTTTGCCTTCTCCTTTAGTACTATTAGAATTTCCTACTATGAGCATGTATTTTAAAAAATTTTAAGAATAACATAAATCTGTATCTACAGCTATGGGAACATTTTTTAAATATATCATGAATTGTTTTTCAAACGTGGCAAGCATGAACAGTACAAACCGCAGTTCACAAATTTAGGTATGCAAGAAACTAAATGTTAGTTTCTATAAGTCAACTCAATGTTTATGTTAAGCTTCCATCCTGCCAACAGGAAACTTAATTCCAGGTGTGTACAAGTCTTCCAGAACACTGAGAAGTGCCAGGCACAGGACAGAGGAAGTGGCTGTGAAGTTGGCTGAAGCCAGGTCTAGTAGCCTCTGCTGCTTTGTGCCACGTGTGGGCAGCCAGGAATCTTGGACAAGATCACATGTCTCTCCACAGCTTGCCCAACCACGTAGCCACCATTCCCTGGGGTCTTACTCCTGCCTGCCCAGGTAAGCTGATAAAAGTCAGGATAGAGACCACAAATCTTCCTCTCCTGTCTTTCCTGCCCCCGGGGCAGGCTGGTGGGGGAGGGCTTCAAAGAGTTGGGGGTCTTTCCACTCCAGGTGAACTCCTTCCATCTTGTTTCTAGTCAAGACATCCAGTCTCTGCAAGAGAATCCTTTTTCTTTGATGAGCTATTCCTCAAATCCCGAAGTTTCCCTTAAGTGAGTAAACTTTGGGCACACAAAGCCAAAGACACCTGAAAGTGGATTCCATTTTCTAATCTGGGGAGCTAGCTCAGGAGGAAATGAGTTCCATAATCCTGAGAGTGGAAAGGGGTAAATCTAGGGAGGGGGTGGAGATTAATTTCTCAAATATTATGCCAGCCACACATATGGGTGTAAATGCAGAGCAAAAGTCTGGACATTTCTCCCAAATATTTAACAGTGCCTACCAGCAGGGTAAGCTTTAGGATAAGGGGAGGGATGCAAGGGGATTTTTAACTGTTTGGATTTTTAAGTGATGAAGCTATAATCAATATTGCTTATATAGGGTGTCCCAAAATTCATGAAAGATTTGAATTTTGCGTGAGCATTAACAACAACAACAAAAATAAAAGCCTAATTTTACTTGGTTTATTGAATTAAGACCATGGCTTTGTGTATGTGCCAGCAAAGCCGTGAAGGCCATTTACCCGATGTGCTATTCCATACATAACCCCATACTGTATACTTTATGAATCAATAAAGAAGTTACAATTTTTAATTATAAACCGGTGTTTTCTATCAAAATTACTTCTTGCGTGAATTTTGGGACACCCTATATAATCTACTTTTAAAAATAAATGCCCATATATTTTTTGCCTCCAAGCTAGAGATGAAGGATGATGCAGGTCACACCTATCTGGTCCTCTGGTGGGCAGAACCTTGGGAAGTATATTTGCATGAGGGGCTAAGAGGCCTGTTAGGAAAGAACACTTTCTAAGAGAAGGAGACTGATACCATGAACTACCCCAGAGACAAAGCTTTGCTCAGTGGAAAGGAGATAATTCTGAGTTAGAGTGGTATTTATGATTCAGACATATCTGTGGGGCCATACACTATGGCTGTATAAGGCAATGAGGATAGCATCAGCCCCATAGCCTTGCTCTTACAGTGGAACGGCTGATCTCATGCCAACAGGAGTGTCAGTGGTTCCCAGTAGGTGTGGGGTGCCTAATGGGTGTGGCAATGTCCAGCAGAACTGATATTGCCATGGGGTGTGGCAGGGGCAAAGGGAGGTTACAGAGCAGAGAAGGGGAAAAGATAGCTGGGGGTTTGGGAGTGGTAACTGTCTAGCCTTATCCACCAGCACATGGGAGACACACACTCTGAGGACGCCCAAAATGCTCATGGGGTGGTGTGGGAACTAGGCAGGACCTGCATTGGAAGTAGAAGCCAAAGTCAGAGGCACATGTGCATGAGCTCTAATGATGTCAGAGTGCACAGAGTCCAAGTGCATGCACAGGTGGGGAGTACAGGACAGGGAGCCACAAAGTCTACATGGGAGGGTCAGGGAAGGTCTCCTGAGTCAGCTGCCTGGTAATCCAGTGGGTGGGAAGGGTGGAGGAGATGAGGAACCACGTATACAAAGGCCTGGAGCTGTGAGGGAGTGAGCGAGGTTTGGGGAAACTGAAAGCAGCTCAGGCTGAATACGGGGGAATGGTAAATAAGGCCACAACAGTAGTATTCCATAGTATGGGCCTGGACTTTATCCTACAGGCAGTGGTGAAGCCCAGAAGAGGGCTTTAAGTGGGGAAATGAGATAATCAACTTACCAGGAAAGCTTTTCACGCCACACACTCCCACCACTCCTAGCTAATTCCTACCCAGTGAGCAGTTTCACAGTGTTGCTTCCTCCAGGAAGTGTTCCCTGACCACCCCTCAGGCTCAGCTCCTCTTAGCTAGGGTTTCTAGGGGTTCTCAAGCACTCCTATCACACTGTCTTGATTACCTGTGGCCTGTACTTTTTCTCTCCCTTTGTATGCTGTGAATGCTGGAGGCCAGGGACTGGCTATTTGTTCTTTGCTATATCCCCAGCACCCTGCAAACTGTCTGACATGATAAGCTCTCAATATGTATTTTTTAATATATTTTTATTTTAGAGAGAGAGAGAAAGAGGTAGAAACACCAATGGTGAGAGAGAATCATTGAGCAGCTGCCTCCCACATGCCCCACGCTGGGGATCGAGCCCACAACCCAGGCATGTGCCTGACCAAGAATCGGACCATGACTTCCTGGTTCAAAGGTCAACGCTCAACCACTAAGCCATGCCTGCTGGGCCAATATGTATTTATTTAGTGGGGGGAAAACAACTGTGAGAAGATAACTCTTGTAGTTTCTAGCCTGAGCTATACAGTATAGGTTGGAAAGGGGATAGGGGACCAAGGAGGAGCCACTTGTAATGGTCTGGGTAAGTAATGATGAGGGCCTGATCTGAGGTAGTGGTGATGGAGCTGGAAAGCAGGGAGAGATTGGGAAAATATTTAGGAGGCAAAAATGATAGGCCTGGGTGGTTAGATGAGTGAAGGGACGGAAGGCTCCTGGGCTTTTGGCATAAGTAGTTGGGTGGATGATGGATTAACCACAACTGGCTAGTCTGGAGGAGGAAATGTGTGGGGGAAGATGATTAAATCAGTTTAGACATACAGGTAGGGACACAAAAATGGAGAAGTCTGAGGGGCAGGTGGAATCATAGAATTGGATCAGATACCTGGGACAGATTTCTGATCTGAAAGTGAAGATTTGGGAGCTGTCATCCTGTAGGGGATGGCTAAAGGCCAAGGAAGGGATAAGATCACCAAGGGAGTAGAGGAGGTGAAACAACAAGGAGGACGCCCACCTGTAGGAGGTGGGCTGAGAGGAGCTACGGAGGGAAAGGAGACATAAGGGAGGGAGGGAGAAAAGAAGAGTACTACAGCTGCTAGGGGAGAAGTAGCTTCAAGGATTAGCAAACATGGCTCTATACTGCAGACAAACTAAGAGCCCATCCAGGCTCTCCTTAAACCTGAGAAAACTAAGGCCCAGGGAGGCTAACTGAGGTGTTCAAGGCCACGAGCTATTATTACCCATGGTCACAGTGATCAGTGGCTCTCAAATTATGATTGCTGGACTCCTGGGGGTCTCCAAGACCTTTCCAGGGTGTTCAAGAGATGAGGAACATTTTTATAACAATACCAAGATTTTTTTTGCAGTATTCACTGTGTTGACATTTGCACTGATAATGCAAAAGCAACAGTGGGTAAAACTGCGGGGGCCTTAACACAAATCAACAAAGTCATACTCTTCACCACCCATGCACTTAAAGCTTAACAAGTCCAGCTCCATATAAGAATGTCCATGATGGGGTAATAATTATTAATTAAAACATTACCCTTGAGTATAGATCTTGTTAACATCTGTACATAAAGCACTTCTGCTGCATACTGAAGTAATGGATGCATTTACGTGATTGACTGCACTGAAAGCTGAACTACCTGCTTTTGTTGTGGAACATCATTTTTGTTAGAAAGAACAACTGACAAACTGATTATTCAGAGTTAGGTATTTGGAAGACATTTTCTTGAAAATGAATGAAGTGAGCTTGTCACATTAAGTAAAACAACTGGTAGTAATTTTTGCCAATGATAAAATTTGAGCTGTCAAGTGAAAACTAGAATTTTAGAAAACTTGTATCGCCGGCCGGTGTGGCTCAGTGATTGAACACCGACTATGAACCAGGAAGTCACAGTTCAATTCCTGGTCAAGGCACATGCCCAGGTTTTGGGCTTGATCCCCAGTAGGGGGCGTACAAGAGGCAGCTGATCAGTGATATACTCTCATCATTGATGTTTCTACCTCTCTCCCTCTCCCTTCCTCTCTGAAATCAACAAAAATAAAATATATATATATTAAAAAAAGAAAAAGAAAAGAAAACATATCCACACCACGAGCTTGACTGCTTCCCAATACCTAAAGACTTTGCTGATTAAATCAGTGGTGATATTAACAAATCTGAGATGAACATATAATAATGACAAATGGAAAGAACTTAATAAATAGGAAAAAGAAATCCACACTCAGGGCCAAACAAAATAAATAAATAAAATCTGATATTGTGGAATGAAACGTGTCCACTTTGAAAGGTCTGCGTAACTCACTGAGTCATTGTTTTCCAAATAACCAATGCATGATGTTATAAAATCAGACATGAATAAAAGACCTACTCAAGGTGTAAGACAGACCAAGAGAGTTTAATATAGCTGAGTATGAGGAGTTAGTTCATTGATGTGGCTTCAGATTCCACACTGCAAACTAATCTTTCAGAAACTGGCTTTGTCCAATTTTGGTGGCATATCAATGATAACCACAATGATCTGAAAAGGCTATTAAAATACTCCTACTTTTTCCAATCACAAATCTGTATGAAGCTAGATTCTGTTCATCTACTCCAACCAAAGAAACATATTGCAATATCTGAATACAGAAGCAGATATGAGAATCCAGCTATCTTCTCTTAAGCTAGTCATTAAAGAGATTTGCAAAACTGTAAAACAATATGACTCTTTTCTAATTTTTTTATTTTTAGAAAACATATTTTTATAAAAATCACATTAACGTGTAAAGGATTTATTTCTTGTTTATTTTAAAATAATAAATACTTTTAAAACCTCTGTTTCTTTTATTTCCATATTTGTAATATCTATAGCTACAGACCACATAAACTTAGCTGAAGAAGAGATAAAACAGCAGGCACAGTGAACTAAAGAGAGAATAAGACTCTTTTCTTCCCTTCAAAATAATGTTCCTAACTTAAGGGCCAAGGCCTGGTAAGTGGTCCTACCAGGCAAGGCTGGGTTCATCCACAATTCCCTCTACTGCCACCTGTGGGAGAAGAAAGACTAGGGACAGAGGGCTGAATGGGCATTCAGGTCTTATCTTCTTCACATTCCATATCTAATTTGACACAATAACCAATGAAGTAAAGCAGGTGGAGCCATTTTTTATCAGTTACGATTTATGGGGAGGAAACAGGTTTGTGCCTTGCCTAATACCAGTAAATAAAAATCAGATTGGAATCAGCAGCCTGGGGTTTTAATCCAGGGTTCCCTCCCCTGGATACTCAGCTAAAATACCTCTCTTCCCTGAGCAAGCCTAGAGGTCCACCACTAAAGATGCATTGTTTTATTTGCAAGTAAGTCTTTTCTTATGTTTATAAACCACATTGATTTCATTTTTTAATGCTTTGTCCATCCTTTTGGGTATCTGGTCTTTTCATAATAGTTTGTAAGACAAAGTGACTCTTTGTAGTATTTTTCAGTTACAAAACTAGTTTTAAAATAATTAAAAGTTAGTGAAATAGAATACAAAGAAACAACAGAGATGAATACACAAAAGCTGGTTCTTCGAAAAGAAAACTGACTTCTAACAAAACTAACCATGAAAAAAGACATGAAGCATTAAATAAGTGATACTGGGCATGAAAGAGGGAATAAAAATAAAATACAGTAGAGATATAAAAATAAAAGACTATAAAATTTTTACACTAATAATTTTTAAAACTTTTCTTACATTTTAAAATTTTTTTAGAAAAATTCAAAATTACTAAAACTGACTAGAGAAGAAGTAATCGTTTTAGAATACTTAGAGTGGTAGTAGAAGTAATATTCTGGAGTGTCCTCTTAAAGTGCAAACTGCTCAGGGAAGTATGTGCTAGTGAGTTTGTTCCTCGGTTGCCTTTTGGGTCTTTGGAGCATGGGCCTGTCTGGCTGGAAGGAAAGATGATGCTGAGAGTACAGAGAGCCTGGCACTGTCCCCTGTTCAGCAACCCTAGTGGCTATGAGTCAGATTACACCCAGGCTGTATCAGGCTGCCAGGACAACCCTACTTGCTTCCCTAAGATTTGGCCTCAAACCTGAGGTTCTGTCTGGCCTGTCAGTCCCAAATGGGAACAGACACCCCCATCAATCTGGTTCTGCCCAGCCCCAAGGCTCAGCCTACAATCCCCTCCTCCTTTACCTCTCTTCCTCAGTTCTCCCTCTCACCTAATTCCCTTTCTTCCCTCTTCCTGCCTCCTCTCCCTCATCTTCTATTGGAAGACAAAGAGTAGGTCCCGGTTTGGTTGGAGTCATATCAGGTGCCATACTCTCTCTCCCCACATCCCACCCTCTCTGCACTCCCACTGCCTGGTACTTTAGCCAGAGGGTTTACAACGAATAGGTGGAGTCTTAAGTCCTAAACATTCACCCTATCTTGGCCCAGTCTCCAAACTCATTTCTGAGTCTGATGTCAAATGCGGTCAGAGTGGTCTGGTGGTGTGTGTAGAAAAGGGAGATAGTTGTCTAGCTCTGTGCCCTGGTACTGGAGTTCACACAAGAGATCTATCATTTATACCTTGCATTGTCTGTGGTGCAAATGAATGTCCCACATATATAAGCACAAATGTGTCTCAAATTTGTCAATGCAGTTCAATGAATAAAAATTAAACCTATTTAAATGTGTTATCCTGTCCATACCAGCTTGTGACCACCAGTATTATCTCAAGCAACAGACACTAGAAGCACCACCACTAAAAGATATGTGTGTGTGTGCACGTGGGTGAATGTGTGTTGGGAGGTTAAAAATCTGTAATTATTTTTAATGATAGGGTGATCTTCAGGAAAAGGATGGGGATGACCAATGTACCCAACATTGCTGTGGTCAAGCTGTGATGTCTTCTTATGGTCTTATCCATTGTGGGGGTGGGGAGGTAAGAGTGGGAAGGAAGCCCCAAGAGAGTTGAGTTTAGGTAGAAATAGTTCCTTTGTGGACCTTGCTGCTAATGACTTTAGTCCTGGATTGACTGTAGCCCCTACCAACCCCTAAGACGGTACTTCTGTGGACTCTACCTTGTCCAAAGCCTCAGGGGGGATGGGATGTGGAGGGCAGATACTCACTATGACTTCCAAGTTCTGCTGACTACCTGGCCTAAAGTATCCAGCTTGTCCAGAAAACAATAAAACTGATGCTGCAATGACAGTGACGACATTAAAGGCCAGGATACTTGTCAATGGTGAGAATGTGGCTAGAAACCCAGCATCAGAGAACTAAAAACCTCCAAGAGTAAGAAAGAGGTTTGATGTCATGACACTTCCCAACTTAGGCTGACACGATGATTTAAAGCCCTAAGGAAGGTTCCCAGATTCCCCCTACCTAGTGAAATGACATCTAAAATCCCCAAATTAGAGCTCTCTTCCTTTCACTGAACTTCTACTAGTTTGGGCAGTGCTGGGTGAAGCAGGAAAGAGCTGGGACCAGTATTACTCTGAGCTGCTTTCACTCTTTTTCACCCCAGTACAGATGGAGGCTGAGAATGAAGTGTGATAGGGTAGGTTTGGGAGTGGATGGAAGTAATAATGAGGAGAAAACTTTCTATTATTTCTTGCAAGTGATTATTTTGATGATTTAGATCTTTCAGGTCTCTCTTCCTAACCCCTCTGAACCCATTTGGGTTCAATTTTTGGAAACAATGAGCTTCTTTGAAGTACTCACCACTCCCTGCTACCTGAGACCTTACAAAGTTGGGTGCTTTTAGCATGGGCTGTATGTAGACTCAGGGCTATAAGTGATTAATTCAAATCCTTCCTCTCTGGGATCCTCTGTATCCAGGAAGGGGACGGTGACATAATAGGAAGCCTGGTGTATTTTGATGTGATCTGTCAGGCTCTTAGAAATCCTCCTTCCAAGCCCTGGCCAGTGTGGCTCAGTTGGTTGGAGTGTTGTCCTGTATACCAAAGGGTGGCAGGTTTAATTCACAGTCAGGGCACATGCCCAGGTATAGTTTGGTGTGTACACCACGTAGCCAATCAATGTTTCTCTCTCACATCTATGTTTCTCTCTCTTTCTCTCCCTTCCCCCCTCTCTCTCCTCTGTCTCTCTAAAAATCAATAAAATTTTTAAAATCCTCCTTCCAAAAATATCACTCCTATTCCAGACCCACCTGACACTCAAAATTTCACCTTTAGAGCGTCTGTAACATTACTCACTAGGTCTCTAAAAAAACACAAAGATCATTTAACTCAGGGTGGGGGTGCGGGATTAGTGAAAAAAATCACGCAAAAACAAACCAGTGGTAGCCTGGAATTCCCAGATGAGGAGCTCAGAGGTGACAACCCAGTGGGCAGAGGGCAGGAGTAAGAAAGTGGGAGGGTTGGAAGTATCTATATTAAAGCTGTGTTTTCATAGTGCATACATAGTTTTCAATTATATTGAACTAGAGGCCCAGTACACGAAATTCGTGCACAGGTAGGGTCCCTAGCAGCTGCCAGCTAGGTACTCCCTTCCTTCCCCCGGCCAGCCCTGACCCCTGGTCAAACTCCAGGACTACCAGGGGACAATTTGCATACTACACTTTTATTATATAGGATATTTGGGGTGGCTTTGGCAAGGAACTGACAGAGATTTGGGATGCTAAAGACTGGCCCATAAAACACCCTTTGATTCTACTTCTTCAACAAAAGAAACAAGCTGAGCACCAAGACCATGGAAATCAAGACACAAGCAGGGAGTAGGTCAAATTCAATACCCTCTCCCTTAGTCATTTTGCTTGTCAGAGGCAGGTAAACACCTCAAGGCTGAGCTGGGGAATACCCACAAGGATCTTGAGTCCTCAGGGTCCCCTCCCTGGAGGACAGGAATGCAGTCCCTTTGGCCAAGAATGACAGGAAAAGGGCAGAGTAAGTTGTAGGCTGGATTGTCCCAGTCACATGATGCAATCTCACTGCTTTTTGTCACGTAATCTTTTTCCCTCCTCCTCTGGTCCCTCCCTCGCCTCCTTTCCTCTCTCTCTGCTCTGTTTTGATTTGGTTAAAATAGATGCAAACTCTGGTGTTTTCTATTTTTAATACCCAGCGATTACATAATCTATACCGTAACTGCTGACTTGAAAAACTACTGGCAACAGTAGAAAATCCCCAGAGTTTTAAACAGGAAAAAGATTATTACAGCACAAAGCCTTTGGCAGTTTTACTGACTGGTAAACCGCCTGTAATCGTCACTTGCCAGTGTAAGTCACATGGGCCCTGGGAAACACTCTCCCCACCTCAAGGAAAGCCGGCTGGGGGAGGGGATGAGCTGCAGCCTCGGCTGGGAGGAAGCTTTGAATGGCAAGGCAGGAGGTGGGATGGTGCACTGAGAGTTTTCTCTGGACTCAGACTCCGGGTTCCTGGAGTGAGCTTTAGGTTACCACCCCCTCCCAGGGGCTACCTTTTACTGCTTTTATTTCTTGCTTTAGAGTAGTCTCTAGCATCCAGGATCTTTCCCTCATCAACTTCCCAGGTCTTCCTATAGCGGTGGTTCTCAACCTGTGGGTCACGACCCCTTTGGTGGTCAAATGACCCTTTCACAGGGGTCGCCTAAGACCATCCTGCATATCAGATATTTACATTACGATTCATAACAGTAGCAGCATTACAGTTATGAAATAGCAACAAAAATAATTTTATGGTTGGGTCACAACATAAGGAACTGTATTTAAAGGGCCAGAAGGTTGAGGACCACTGTCCTATAGTCTCCAATACATTCCTAAACAAGCCTGAGTGAAAGGAAACTATTGCAGTTAAACAGATGATTTAATAAAGACAGAGAAACAAGGAAGACTGCTTGTTTATCACAGAGACCTGACCCACTCCTCTACAGGGCTTTCCACATATTAGGTCAACATCCACACTATTTAATTCTTCAATAAAATATTCCAATAAAAATATAAGAACTATAGGTTTGGTAAGGGCTTCACAACCAAATCAAAATGATCTCATTAAGACAAAATTTTCTGTATGTGTATGGGAGGTGTGGGTAGTACAGGAGATACAGAGGGGATAGAAACAGCTTTCCCTGACTTTGCCAATTCTGCCACAATCCTATCCCCAATAAATAATCAAGGAGGGTGAGTCCAATTTGGGTAACTTAACTATATGTGATGATTCATTCAATAAATGTTTGCTGAATGCCACACACTGGACTCTGCAGGGGATATAACAGTGAGCAAAATCACTGCCCTGGTGGAACTGCCAGGTCAGTGAGGGAGACAATCAAAATATTACATAAACATATCACTATAAACCCTACATGCTAAAGGGTTACGAGGGAAAAACACAGGGCACTAGGGATATGTAGAACAGGAGGCCTGATAGGGCCTGAGGTTTCTTAGAAGATTACCCTAGGCACTTCAGGGTTCTTTTTTCAGCACCCCCTCTTCTTTCACTTCCCCATCCTCCCTCTTGCCTTGCTCCCTGTAGTTAATATTTACTGTTTCCCCCTCTATGTACAGAGGATAATGCTAGGTTCTTTATATGTACAGTCTCATTTGATTCATATAGCAAATGGACAATTCAGCACTTTAAGACAAAAGGATCTGTTGAAAAAGGCCAGATCACCTTTCCTTTTGTGTCGTTGCTACAGAGAGAGCAACTCTACTGGAGCCACCTGAAGAAATTCAGCCAGGGTTCTCGTTCTTGCCACGTCTGCTCAAACGGCCACAGTCTGATCCAAAATACGGCCTCAACATGTGCCGCCAGTGTTTCCATCAAGTGAAGGACATAGGCTTCATTAAATTGGACTAAGACATCTACCTTATGACAGAATGCTATCTCTTTATACATAAAAGTTTAAAAAAAGAAAATAAAAAATTAAAGGCCAGATCACAATTTATAATGAGAATTATATAGAATTCATACCATAAGTTAAGACTATACTGGCTGCAGGTTACAAAAATCTAAATCAAAGTTTCAAAAGAGAGAAAAGAAAAAAAGGAAAGCTGGGGCCCATGTAAAATGAAATGCTGGCACTAGATTAGCTTAAGGCATGGTTAGATCCAGGTGCTCAAAAGATGTCCTCTAGTCTCCATCTCTCTCCATCTCACAGCTCAGCTTTCATGTGTTGGTCTCAGCACTCCACCTGGGGTGGCAAGACGGTTACCAGCAGCCTCAGAGTTATGTACATACTACAGGCTTGGCAACCCAGTTGGAAAAGAAATGAGAATTTACCTGTTAATAGTTCCAACGAAAGTCCAGAGTGCTGATTGGTCTGGATTTGAGACCATGCCCATTCCAACTGCTGTTCTCTGACTGGCATAGTCATGTGTCCTCCATCAAGAGCCAAGGGATGAACTTGAATCTAGTCTGAGAATGGGGAAGGAGGTGGTCTCTCAAAGGAAAACTAAGGTACTCAGACCTATAAAGGGAGAATCCATGCCGGACAGTCAAAGCCACTGATCCCCACTGTCCTCAAACTTTGGAATTACAGTGGATGTTAAGACTATCCAATAGATTCTTCCTCCCTAAGGAATGGGCAAGAGTGCTGTACAGTGTGGCACTGTCTGGATTTGCCCTAGTCCCACTCCAGCTGCTCAGGGACATTGGCTTCTTGCTTTAGAGCACTCACCAGAGTCTTAATATTTGCTTAAATACTTGCTCAGAACAGTCTTCAAGTCCTAAGGCTTTGTGGAAGACTTTTCCCACCTCCCTTCACTCCAAAATGATGTGCCCTTCTCAGCACTGGCTAAAAGAGGCTACAGTTCTTTGGCTCTTTGGCAAGCGTCCACAGGGTCTATGCAAATTATAGGGAGAGGAGGGAATGACAAGTCCTTTGTTGGAAAATTTTACTTTCCTTCTGGAATCTGAACTGAAAATGGCTTTCATTGGGCACATACAGGAGATATTAGGCACATATTAGGATAGTTCATAAAGCACCCAATAAATAGGTGTCCATAAGAAGGATCCTGAGAAGGGGAGTATGGGAAATCACTTAAACATTCTATATGGTACACAGCACTATAGCAGTGATATATCCATTGGCACCACCTGTCCTTGGGCATGTTTTAGAAGCTGCCTGGATCCGCCATTCCAAATTTACGTGAAGTCCAAATCACTGTCCCACAATTTCTACAATTCCCAGCAGCAAATGCTCTTAACAATCCCTTTTGGCTCTGATTCCAGTTCCTTCTGGACTTGGCATCTCATTCACATTTCACCTTCTAAGGCTGGTCTCTTACCTCTGTTCGAGCTGTCCCATGCTTTACCGAAAAGGAAAAAATACACATATACAAACTCACTCAAAACATTGTGTTCATCAGATGATCCTAAAGTTATGAAGAAACAGAGGGGTTTTATATTCCATGCTGCTGGGCACCTTCACCCTTCCAGATATTTCTCATATTTAGAAGGGGTCTCTCCTTCTCTCAGGAAATTAAGCTCCCCTTATATTACTCAGAGTAACTTAGCTCTCCATCCCCCTTCCTCTGAACTCCAATGCCATCAGAGCTGGAGTCAGCCCCATTATGAACCATCCGCTCCAGGTTCCACCCTAGACTAGACTGAGGAACAAAAAGAAGTTTTGAATTTTCCCTCTCTCACTACCACCATTAACTATATGTGTATGGGAGGTGATGATGCAAATGGAATGATTCTTTCCTCTGGAAATATGAACTATGCCACTCCTCTTTAGAACAGACTTAGCTATAGTTAGTTTTGATTTTAAATAAGTTTCTACACACATACCTCAGAGATATTGCAGGTTCAGTTCCAGACCACCACAATAAAATGAATATCACAATAAAGCAAGACACACGAATTTGGGGGCTTTGTGGTGTATATCAAAGTAATGTTTAAACTAAACTGTAGTCTAAGTGTGCAATAATATTATGTCTAGAAAACAATGTACATAGTCAACAATATTGTAATAATTGTGTATAGTGCCAGGTGTATACCTGAAACATTGGGGGGGAACACTTTATAAAGTAATGATTGCCTGACCACTACGCTGTACACCTGAAACATACAAAATAATGCTGACTGCAAACTGTAATTGAAAAAAAAAAGAGAGAGAATGAATGGATCCAGCAATTCCACTTCTGGGTATTTATTCCAAGAAAGCACAAATACTAACTTGAAAAGATATTTGCACCCTCTTATTTATTGCAGCATTATTTACAATAGCCAAGATATAGAAGCAACCTAAGTGTCCATCATTAGATGAGTGGACAAAGAAAATTTGAGAGATACAGATATAGATAGAAATATAGATGTATAATGTAATCGATATCTATATATATAAAAGTCTAAGCGACCATTCGGCCGGTAGCTATGATGTGCACTGACCACCAGGGGGCAGATGCTCAATGCAGGAGCTGCCAAGCTGCAGTGACTTGGCAGCTGCGCTTCTCAGGTGACGCACCTGGAAACAGAGAGGAGGGAGCCCAATTCTGGGGTGCATCACCTGAGAACCACCCTTTCACAATCCAGGACCCCTCAGGGGATGTAGGAGAGTTGGTTTCAGCTTGAATCCCACAGGCCAGGCCAAGGGACCCCACCGGTGCACGAATCCATGCACTGGGCCTCTAGTATAATATAACAGATATAATGTAATAGATATAATGTAATAGATATAATATAATAGATATAAAATAGTATTCAGCCATAAAATATTATTCAGTCATTGTGACAACACTGAAAGACCATGAGTGCATTATGTTAAGCCACATAAGTAGGACAGAAAAAGACAAATGCCACCCAAACAAAAACAAAAAAAAGAAAAACAAACCAAAAAAAAGACCAAAAAAAACCAAAACAAAAAAAATGACAAATGCTGTATGACTTCACTTTTATGTGGTATCTGAAAACAAAACAAAAACCAATCTCTTAGATGCAAAGAACAGATTGGTTACCAAAAATAGGGGTAGGGAGTGGACAAAATGGATAAAGGTAATCAAAAGATATAAAATTCCAGTTATAAAATAAGTCATGGGGATGTGATGTACAGCATGGTGACTATAGTTAATAATATTGTACTGCATACTTAAAAGTTAGTATGATTGTAAGTCTTAAAAGTTCTCATTACAAGAGAAAACATTTTTGTAACTATATACAGTGACAAATGTTAACTAGGCTTATTGTGATTGTTTTGCAATATACACAAATATTAAATCATTATTATGTACACCTGAAACTAATATAATGTTATAAGTCAATTGTGCCTCAATTAAAAAATAAGCAATGTACATACCTTAATTAAAAAAGACTTTATTGCACAGCCAGTGTGGCTCATTTGATTGAGCATCATCCCATGCATCAGGAGGTCGCCAGTTCAATTCCTGGTAAGAGCACATACCCAGGTTGTAGGTTTGATCCCCAGTAGGGGATGTACAGGAGGCAGCCAATAAATGTTTCTCTCTCATCAATGTTTCTATCTCTCTCTCCCTCTCCCTTCCTCTCTCTGAAATCAATTTTTTAAAAAAGACTTTATTGCTAAAAATGCTAAATATCATCTGAGCCTTTAGTGAGTCGTTATCTTTTTGTTGCCTCCATGTTGATGAAAATGAAATTATCTGCAAAGCGCAACAAAGAGAAGTACAATAAAATGAGGTTGCTGTATTACACCACTCAATGTAAACTGTCCAGCTCAGAGAAAAGCCTGTGTTACAAGTCCAAAACAATTCACATATACCCAGACTGGGGTCCACTGACACAGAATGTGTCTAAGGAAAGCAATGCTTCTGTCCCAAAGGCATTACCTGTCTTTCAAGGTTTATGTCCTCCTGTTTCCAGGCTAGAGTTCTAAAGCCTCAAACCCCAGTGAAATAGGCAAAACTAAGGTGTTAGCTTCAAGGACTCTTTACATCTAGGTTGGTGGGGGCCTGACCTGAGACAAAGCTTAAAGCAGCTGAGAGGCTTCTCCAAAAGAAAGGAAAGGATAAATGCAAGGAGCATGTTTCCTCCCAAGGCCTAGGCCATCTCTAAGCCTTGCCTTCTGGAGCCACTCTAGTAAAATCTCCTTTGGTTTCTAAGGGGAAGGAGCAAACAGAGGAAGACCCAGCCCTTCCCACTGCATCAGAGGCAGGAGGCACAGAGGCTCCACAAGGCTGTAAATAACAATGAAAAGGGAAAGAAGAATTCTGAGCTTTGAATTCCTTTGTTCATCACACCAAAAAGTACTACAGCAGGCACAAGGCCCAGTAGTCTGACTCAGAAGTCCTTTTAGTTCCTGGGGAGGGAGGGATAGTAAAAGGTCCCTAAATCTTCATCAGAAGTTACAAATGATAATACAGAGTTAAACAAATAAAGAGAGTTAAGAGGGTGAGGAGGGAGAATATACCTTTTATCTTACTAAACAAAAGACATAAGTTGACTTTTCATTCATTAATATCATAATTAGAATACAGTCTTAAATATTTTTAACGCAAATGAACCCTCTAATAAAATTTATAACAGAATGAATACATTGCAAATCAAATAAATAGGAATGTGCTTAAAAAATAAATGGGAACAGTCTATTATATTGCTCTGCACTTGCTTTTTTCAATGATACAGAAACCTACTTCAGTGTTTTCATGGCCACATAGTATTTCACAATCCCCTTCTCAGAGACTGAAACAATGAACATTCTTGTTCAGAGAACTCTGTGCTCTAGTATAAGCATTTCTTTAGGTGAAATTCCAATTTGCTCTGCCTATTTGTATTGTTCGCTCATTTTCTATTGGGTTTGTTGTCTTTCCCTTATTGATTTATAGGAAGCCTTTAAAAAATTATAATATACTAGAGGCCCGTTGCACGAAATTTGTGCACAGGGGGGGGGGAGGGAGTCCCTCAGCCCAGCCTGCATCCTCTCCAATCCAGGACCCCTCAGGGGATGTCTGACCACCTCTCGCAATCCGGGACTGCTGGCTCCTAGCCGCTCACCTGCATGCCTGCCTGATCGCACCTAACCCCTCTGCCTGCCTGCTTTATCGCCCCTAACCACCTCTGCCTGCCTGCCTCATCGCCCCTAACTGCTCCCCTGCTGGCATGAAAGCCCCTAACCGCCTCTGCCTCGCCCTGCACCCGGGACCCAGGATTCCCTCCTCCGGCCAGTTGCAGGCACCCAGGACCCAGGTTTCCCTCCCTCTGGCCAGCCGCAGGCACCTAGGACCTGGGTTGGCCTCACTCGGGCCAGCCACAGCCACAGGGGGCCATGAGTGGGCGGCTTCGCCCAGGCTGCAGCCACAGGCTCCCAGGACCACAGGGCAGGCGGCTTGTCCCTCTCCCAGGCCACTGCCCCAGCTGCTGGTCCTCAGGACTGCGGGGCGGACAGCTTGTCCCTCTCCTGGGCCACAGCCTGGCTGGTCCCCATTCCTCTCTCGCGAGCTCATTTGTGCTTGGCTGGTCCCCATTCCTCTCTCCCCAGTGTTGAGTGTCTGAGCTGTTAAGGCATGACGGCGTGAGGGTGTGACAACCATTTGCATATTAGCTCTTTATTATATAGGATGTCTTTTACATATATTGCAAAATTTTTCTCACAGTGTGTTGGATAACCTTAGCCAGATAGAAGTTTCTCATTTTCATGAGGCAAAACCAATTATAACAGAAAGTACTGCCATGGGAACAGTGCACCCTGAGCTCTGAACCACATAGCCTCTTCTGCTGGGGTGACACAACCTTGCTTAGGCTCCTGAGGGGAATGGCTGTTTAGGCAATCATTTTCTGAGCTGTTCACATCTGGTTTTGAAGCCAGGGCAATAGTGTAAATAGATCAAGTTAAGAAGGGGCAACAAGAATTCTGAAGATTTTATTTGTTTGTTTTCAGCTATTTGGAGGCTCCTTTCTTAAATGTTTAGAGTAATGTACTAACAATGTCAAAGGAATCCTGAACCATTGCAAATCCAAAAACATCTTTATAAACAATAGTCTGAGTATTTCCAGACTCTTTAAAACTATGTGGGCTTTAGGCATTATTTACTGCCATCATGGATGGAGGAAAAAATAAATTCCAGACCCCACTGGAATAGAAAAGCTCAAGAATCCACCGACTCCTAGACTTTTAAGCAAGTAACCTTTACAAAATTTCCCACCAGCCTCTCACAGAAGATGGTACTGGCCCAACCTGACACTGAACAATTCAAAAAACCCTAGTGGCCAAGTGAGATTCTGCCCACAAGAGTACTTAGTCCCTGGTCCCTGCAAACTCTGCCAAAGGCCCAGGACTTGGTGGCAGCCCTCCCACTTGGTCAGAACCCCCTACTTCACTCCTCCCCCGACTATTAAAAACCCCATGGTGTTTAGGAGGCCATGCTGAATGCAGAACTGAAAGATGATTCCGGCCTCCTTCCCCTTGCCAAAACCTGACACTCCTTGAGGAAATTGACTTCTGGGCAATGGAGATTCGGCCATAAAATCATTCATCAGTCAGTACCCAGTGGTACCAAAAGGAGAAACAATCTGTCCCAATGCTGCTGCAAAGCCATTATTCCTACAATCTTTTTTTTTTTTTTTAATCCTTCTTTTGCTGAGGTTTGCACCAAATAACTACACTTCTCCTCACTGTTGTCAACTACTGACCGATTGGTCATCAGGGGCTTTGACTTTTGATCAGAGTCTGCCTTTCCATTCTAAGTCAGACCCCTTGCCTGATCATGACCTTCTATATTTCTACCCCTCCTTGTCTTTATTTCTACAACTTCTGTTATTCAACAGCATTGAGATTTCCAGTTCCTTGAAACCAGCTGCCCATTATATTGCTGTCTATCAGTCCTTTCTTGCATTCACTTCTCTCTAGCCAACTGGATGACAACCACTCTGCTACCAATGCTTATGCTGCCTTCACTCCAAGTCTACCATTTGCCCCACAAAACACCACTCCTATTGTCCTCTGCTTTAACTCCTAAGTTGCTGAGTGCTGCTAAAGCAAGCACTATCATGAGGGCTGACTCCTCTAGAAATTCATTGTCTTCAAGGATTAGTTGGCTCTGCAGCAATGTTCAGTTATCCTCCTACATACCCTGATCACTACCATTCGCACAACAGTTTTTAAAACTGCCACTGTCCCCAATACCCCACCTGCTCTAGCCAGTGACCTCAACTTCTGCCTAGAGAAAACAAAACCCAACTGAAGGAAACTCCAACTTTCTGTTTCCCCAAAATCTTACCAAATTCCTCTGCCCTATCATATCCCTCCCCCTATCAAATGAGACTTAACAAGTGTTCAAGAGTGGCAGCAGAAGGTAGAAGAGCAGTAAACAGTGGTAGTGGTGGTAGCCTAGTCCGAGTTCAGTTCAAGTGTAATCTCTGTACTAGTGCCCAGGATATAGTAACCTGCTCCGCCAGCGCCTTGCTCAACAATTTTTCTCTTTCTTTCAATCTCTAACTTCGTCCTCTTTACTAGTTCATTCTCCATAGCACAGGGATATGCTTCTAGATCCCGTGTCTCCCCTTCACTAACTCTCCTCATTTCACAGAAAAGCTTCTCGAAAAAGTGGCCTTCCTGACTAACTCCACACCCTCCTTCCATCTGCTAGCTGCAGAGGTACTGTCTCATAGGAGAGAGTGGACGGGTCTTATTTACCAAAGGTCTGCTCTTTGGAAAATTGCTTTAGAGATTAGCAAAGAAGCATAGTGAAAGGAAATACATTGTGTTGCTATTAATTCCGAGTTTTAATAATAAGAATAATTTTTAATAATAGGAATTACAGATTTCCTTTGTGTCAACATTACCTCTGAATAGGGTATAAGGAAGATTGTTTAAAGTGTTCTTTAAAACAATGAAAGCGGGCCCGGCTAGCATGGCTCAGTGACTGAGTGTCGATCCATGAACCAGAAGGTCAGAGTTCGATTCCTGCCCAGGTTGTGGGCTCAATCCCCAGTAGGTGGCATGGAGGAGGCAGTCAATTAATGATTGTCTCTCATCATTGATGTTCCTCTCCCTCCCTCCCTCTCTCCCTTCTCTGAAATGAAAATATATTTTTTTTAAAAAAGGAAGAAAGCTGTTTAGATACAGCTTCCCTGATTCTCTAGATCCAAAGGCTAAAAACATTCTCTCCTCAAGGGGGAAGAGGGAGGTGGAGGTGAAACAGGGTACAGGGGAGATAAATGGTGATGGGGGGAAAATAAAGAATCAAAAAAATTAAAATCAAAACAATCTCTCCTCTGAGTTCCCACAGTTAGTCTATACTTGTCATACTCTGTCACTTTATCTCAAGTTATCATAGAACTCCAGTTAATAAATATTTGATAAATGAATTAATGGACTTTATAAGCACCAATTATAGATTATATAATTCTAATTACTAATCAATCTAATTGACTGATTAAATCAGGCTCCCTGAAGAGCCTCCACTAACATTTTGCTAACTTAATATTAGTCTTTTTATATATATTGAAATTAATAAAGTTGCATTAAGTCGGTCACATCCTCTAATTTAGGGTTTTACTTATTTACACATGCCTTGCAAAATCTCAAACACTGAGGTATTACTGTGTTGTTTGGGGTTCAGTCTGAAAGGACTAAGGTAAGAGTCAGTGAGGCAGTCCTGGATGGTGCTCCATTGGTTGGAACACAGTCTCGTACACCAAAGGATTGTGGGTTCAATTCCCATCAAGGCAAATACCTAGGTTGTGGGCTCAATCCCTGGTCAGGGTGTGTGTGAACAAATGAATGTTTCTCACATCTGACAGATGTCTGTCTTTCTCTCTCTCTCTCTCCCTTCCTCTAAAAGACATAAATATATATATTTCCATCCATCCTTGGGTGAGGATTTTAAAAAAAAAGTCAGTGAGGCAGAATTTACCCAATCGAAGGGATATGAGCAGGGCATTGGGGGGGAGGAATGCATTTGTCTCCTCCTTCACCTGAGAAATACCCCAAGAAATGCTCCTCCAGGAGCACTGAGACTTCCTCTCCTGCAGTCTGCTCCCTCTGCCTCAACTCCTTTCACATCATTTGAGTGTCAGCTCCTCAGCACAGGCATGACTTTGTCCTTGCTGGACCCTTCCAAAGTTTACTCTTTTCTAAAACAAGATGTCTGCCTAGAAAGTCTCAAAAGTTTTTTTCTGATGTGAATAACTGCACATTACTTATTGCATGAAAATAAAATTTTATCTTGAAAAGCAGGTTCAATGCTTTAGAAAACTCAGTGGCAAATCCTTTTGTGATATGAAGAAAGTCCAAGTCCCCCTATCACTCCCAATATAACTGCTAGATATCTCTCTGAGACCAATAATTCTCCTCAAGCAGGACATGGAGACACTTCAGGAGCTTCTTCCAAAGGACTGACATTCTTGCTCCCACAATCCCTCTGAAGAAGCCAGTCCTTAGTCCTTACACAAGTAGAATTATGGGCTTGGAGGACTGTGCTAAGAGTAAAAGAGTGGCAGGGAATGCATGTCAGGAAACATAGGGCAGGGCCAGGTGACAGCCCCAGTCTCTCTGGAGCCAAATCCAGAACCTCCCAGTTTGCTTTACCCTCACAGAGGGTGTAATTTCTAGCAGGGCGAAAAATCACCAATGGCACACAGACAAAGGGCAGGGCCAGGCTGGGTAAGCAAAAGCTAGCAATGAGCCCAAGAGGCTCCTGATTTAGAATCCAGGCAGTGAGGAGGAAGGGTCTTGGAGAGGTCCCCAGAGAACTTGGAAAGTAGCTGCCCTCTCTGGGTAAGATCCAGGTTGCCAGCAAGAAATCTCATACCTCTGGAGGCCTCCTCACTTGCTTCAGAGACTTTCTCAGCAGCCTGATCTCATTAGAAGGAAAGATTATGTGACTGGGACTCTGAACAGACACCAGCTTACTGGTTTGGACAGCGTCCCTTCTCTGTGGAGTCCTCCCTTCCCACCACAAAATCCGAAGGAAAGACTTGTCCTCAAAATCATCCGGCTAAGCTGCAGTGTGAGACTGTGGGAAGACTTCCTCACAGCTCAATATGCCTTAGGGAGAAAGAGTTCTTTGGTCCTTCACTCACTCACTCACTCACTCACTCGCTCGCTCACTCGCTCACTCACTCGCTCACTCACTCAACCACGGCTTCCTGACTGCACTCTGCTCCAAGCACTGAGCTGCAAGGATGTCTTGCAGGACTCTCAGAGGATATTAGTCTAGCAATTGCCTAAGAACCTCTTTAAAGTGGCCCCCATTAATTCAGAACTTCTGACAGGAAATAACTACTTTTTGTGATTATGCTATCAGAATGGGTTAGCAAATAATTTAAACCCATAAATATGATTGTCAGCTGGAAAACTGAAGTGACTTAAGACTTTAGTTATTTTACTCATTAAAGCAGGTCCTCTTAGGAACTCTACCAGCTGGCACATACACAAGTGATTTACTATGTGATCCCAAAAGTAAACAAACCTAATGACTTTGTAAAAAAATTATTTTCATGTAATTAATTCAGACAAGCCCTTCCCTCCTGGCTCAAAGTAATATGCTTTTACTGTATTACTTTCAAAAGAATGAAGCCAGAATTCAATAAACCACTAAGCCACCACACTAACTCTGCTGTAACCAAACTGGCGACCTTATTTCCGAAATACCTCAAGCTATTTATGGACAGATTCAGACATTTTTCCCCTTGAATTCAACAGAAATCCAACATTCTCTAGTTTAGAGGAATGTCAGGGTCTACAAGGGGCAGGAGACAAGGCAGTGACTATGAGTGATATGGTGTCTTCCCCTCTTCTTCCTCCCACTGCATACTGTGGATACCCCTAGCTCCAGGCTGCAGCTTTTGCTCTATTCTTTCCCTCCTTGGAAAATTCATCTCTAAGAGATGGAGAGTGAAGAACTGAGAAACATAATTTGAAGCCTGAATACCTGAGTTTGAGTTTGAATTCTACTCTCTAATTGTGTCTCAGTGTCCATATAGAAGAAGCAAAATAATAGCACACAGCATACAGGACTGTGTAAGCTAAGTTGCTGTATATAATGGCCTTTGTAAATGGTAGAGTGCTTTTTAAATAATGCTGTGGCTGCTGTTTTATTATGAGTACTGCCCACTCCTACCTCTTCTTAAGCTCTCTACTCAGGTTCCAATTGAGACCACTGCCACACACGCCTCTCCAGAATCCGTCGGGACTGCTAACAGGAAAGAGAGAACCAAAATACATGATCACCCCTTCCTCAAGTATCTAAAGGTGTCAAATCTAAAGAGTCCCCACTCCCACCTATTGCCTCTAGTTTAGAAATAACTTTTTCTCTAAATAGGAATCTCCAGCCCTGACCAGTTTTGCTCAGTGGATAGAGCGTCGGCCTGCGGACTAAAGGGGCCCAGGTTCGATTCCGGTCAAGGGCATGTACCTTGGTTGTGGGCACATCCCCAGTGTGGGGTGTGCAGGGGGCAGCTGATTGATGTTTCTCTCTCATCAATGTTTCTAACTCTCTATTCCTCTCCCTTCTTCTCTGTAAAAAAACAATAAAATATATTTAAAAATAATAATAAATAAATAGGAATCTCCAGCCTACAAAACATTTCCATTTGGATATACATCTGGCCCTTCAAATTCAACTCCAAGAAACAAATTTGTCTCCCCTTCTAGAAGAGTGGTTCTCTCTTCCAGTTACCTCCATTTCTGTCATGACAAATAACTTTCCAAATTCACAGGGTAGACCAGTGGTTCTCAACCTTCCTAATGCCGCGACCCTTTAATACAGTTCCTCATGTTGTGGTGACCCCCAATTTCACTGTTACAAATTGAACATAATTAAAGCATAGTGATTAATCACAAAAAATGTAATTATATATGTGTTTTCCGATGGTCTTCGGTGACCCCTGTGAAAGGGTCGTTTGACTCCCAAAGGGGTCGCGACCCACAGGTTGAGAACCGCTGGGGTAGACATACACCATGGTATCATCAGTGACTTGCTACTCTTTCTTCTTTATCTTCCTCCTGACTGAAACTATCAAATCAGTGTTTCCTCCAGAATAATCCTGGTCCTTATCATCCCACTGCCTACTCCAGTTTATGCCTCATTATTTCAGACCTAGACTGCCACTATCTTATTTATCTAATTGCATTTTTCACTTCATTCATGTCATACATTCACACCATAAATCCTTCCATAAACACTGCTTTTATCACCACTATTCATTACCTACTCCACCAATCTGGTTTTAACCTACCCACCACCAACCACAGTCAAGTCAGAATCTATTTCCTATTTTTTTAAGTGGCTTTTTCTTTTCTGAATCAGAAAAGATAATTTCTGTTAACAATGTGTTGCACGAATTTTTAAATAAATATTTCAATTGAAACAGGTTCATATGCTATTTCTCTCATGTATATACTATAGATCTATTTCATTTATCATTGTATAGACATACCACAATTTATTTGACCCTATCAATGGCCATTTTATTAGAAACTCTATAGTAACATATAGTAATAAATATCCTCACACATATATCTTGGGATAAATACCTAGAAGTAAAATTGCTGGTTTAACAGTGTATGCACTTTAAATTTGATACATATTGACAAACTGAACTTCAGAGAGACTGTATTCATTTATATCCCTAGCAACACAGTATGAGTTCCTGTTTCCTCAAGCCCTCAGCAGCAATAAATATTTTGTTTAATATGTGTCAGTCTAACAGTTGAAACATGATATCTCATTTCTGTTTGCCTTTTCTGGATAAGTGAAACAACTTTTTTCTTTTTTTGTGTTTTTGTTTTCTGTTTATAAGCCCCTTTTTTTAAAAAAAAAAATATGTTTTTATTGATTTCAGAGAGAGGAAAGGAGAGGGAGAGAGGAATAGAAACATCAATGATGAAAGAGAATCATCAATTGGCTGCCTTTCACACTCCCCCTACTGGGAATCAAGCCTGAAAACCAGGGCCCTGACTGGGAATTGAACCATGATCTCTTGGTTCATGGGTCAATGCTCAACCACTGTGCCACACCAGCGGGGTTAAAACAGCCTTTTCTATAAGCTTTATTGGTCATTTGTATTTATTCTCCTATGACTTTGGCCTATTTCCTTTTTGTGTTTTTCCTATTGATTTGTAGGTGGCTTAAAGACATGTTGGAGACATTTCAACTCAAAGGCATTTCAACTTAAAGACATATTGAAAACTCTTTGTGCCCTGGCCAAGGGACTTAGTTAGTAGAGCGTCCTTAAGTACGCCAAGATTTCATGTTTGACCCCTGTTCAGGGCCCATACAAGAGGCAACTAATAAATGCAAAGTAAGTGGAACATCAATGTTTCTCTCTCTCTCTCTCTCTCTCTCTCTCTCTCAAATCAATTTAAAAATAAGTAGAAATCTCTCTCTCTCTCTCTCTCGCTCTCGCTCTCACTCTCAAATCAATTGTAACCAGTTTGTCATCTGCTTTTTATTTTGTTTATGGTGTCTGTTGCAATTTTTTTAGATAATCTATCACACTTTTTCCTTTATAGTTTCTGTCGTTGGTGCCCTAAGAAACAATTTTCTAGTATACTTATTACTTAGTTTTTTTATATAAAAATATTTAATCCATCTAGAATTTATTTTGCTAGAAGGTGACAGAATTATTTTTTTTAATGGTTAGACATTTGTCCTAAACACTATCCTTTCCCACTAAAACCCAAGTCTGTTTCTGGGCTTTCTAATCTATTCTGAGCTCTGCTCCCCAACAAGAATTCTTTCCAGTTGGACTAGTTTTTTCATTGATCATAATAGTTCTATGTAGGTTGTTGCCTATATTCACATCGTTGCCCTTGGAACATCATCAGACCTTCCCTCCACTGATCCTTCAAAGCGAAACCATTTCTGGGGTAAGAAGAAATAAATGCTACCTAAAACAAGAAATGCTTTCAAAAGAGAGAAGGTAATGTAAAATAACACATCAGAGGTTCCACAAATCCTTTAATACCCTTGTACTGAAGTACTCCTGCTGAGGATCCATAATGATAATCTAAGGAGAGGATCCCTGTAGATTTTTGTGGATATTTTACTAGGTGGGGGGTATTTTGTGCTAGATGACTTTCAGCTAATTACTTCCGTAAGATGGTAGATTATTTATCCTCTTGTTTCAGGGTTTCTGCCTCATTTAGAACCTTTTCAAAGGAACCTAATTCCACAAGGCTCTGAGATGACCTACAGAAGCAGCCAGTGGGGAAGGTGACAATTACTCTGCTTGCACAAGAAACAAGCTGAGAGTCATATGGCCCATCCCTTCTCCACTCTGAATGCTTCCAAGGGGTCTTTTGATCCCTAACCCACCTAGGGTGTTCTTGGTCAACATCTCTTCCATGATGCTTACTCCCGAAGTGTAGCCCTCAGATGCTTCCTTTCCAGACTTCCATTTTACTTAGAATCTTAACCTCAGTTAACCTTTCATTGTTCTTTGTTTTTTACTATCTGTTAACTTTTCTATTGAATTTAACTATAGATTCCTTGCAGGCAAGAACCACAACCTGGAAAGAAAGAAGAACGGGAGGAAGGGAGAAAGGGAGGGAGGGAGGAAGGGAGAAAAGGAAGGAAGGAAATCACCCACCCATATTCTAAACATTTTCATTACACTGAGAGCCTATTACATTTATGGTTGGGGAACAGTATAAGATAGTGATACAGAAACAAGTTTACAGGCATGCTCTCCCTCCCTGGAGCATGCTTGCACCTTTCCCTTCTCCCTCTTCTTCCTCCACAGGCGTGCATCCCCTAAACTCTAAACTCATTGAAACCAGGGTTGCAAAGGACAGCACCAGTTCATCCCAAGTGACCTCACTGCAGCTGTCTCCAAGATCCCTTTTCTTTAACTTTTTAGTGAGTCAAAGCAGCCCTGCCTAGGCTCTCCACTGTTGCTTCTTCTATTCTAAGCCCTTCTTTGTTTCACTCCCCGCAGCTTTAATAAATGTAGGGGGAAAACTTTTTTTTAATATATTTTATTGATTTTTTTACAGATAAGAAGAGAGAGGGATAGAGAGTCAGAAACATTGACAAGAGAGAAACATCGATCAGCTGCCTCCTGCACACCACCTACTGGGGATGTGCCTGCAACCAAGGTGCATGCCCTTGACCGGAATCGAACCTGGGACCCTTTGGTCGCAGGCTGAGGCTCTATCCAGTGAGCCAAACTGGCGAGGGCTATTTTTGTTTTTCTTGTTGTTCATTTGTTGCTTTCAGTTTTATCTGCCCCATATGAGTGGGATCATATATGGTTCTTCTGTCTTACTTATTTCACTTAGCATGGTATTCTCGAGATCCATCATGTAGTTGCAAATGGCGGTATTCCATTTTTTTTATGGCTGAGTCATGTTATTTCATGTTATATATGTACTTGAGACTATACTTTCATTGTATATATGTACCTAAGACTATACCACATTCTTACTCCAGTTCTATTCTGGGCAGAACTCACACTAAAATGTAATTCAGTGGAAATCTATTTCCCCTCC
>NW_006299593.1:2652316-2677175 GCF_000327345.1 Myotis davidii | reverse complement strand
ATAAATGCAGGGGGAAAACTTGTTTTTAATATATTTTATTGATGTTTTTACAGATAAGAAGAGAGAGGGATAGAGAGTCAGAAACATTGACAAGAGAGAAACATCGATCAGCTGCCTGCTGCACAACCCCCACCGGGGATGTGCCCGCAGGCAAGGTACATGCCCTTGACCAGAATCGAACCCTGGACCCTTGAGTCCGCAGGCCGACGCTCTATCCACTGAGCCAAACTGGCTAGGGCAGGAAAAAATTTTAAAAAAGAAAAAGAAACAAATTTACTAAGCCCAGAAACAAAGGAGGAGGAATAAGAATAGGAAGGAATAGGGGAATAGGGAGAAGAGAATGGGTTGATAAGGAATATAATTTGGTTTGGGATATGTTGATTTAAAACTGCCTAAGAGCCATCCAGGTTATAACATCAATACTGTTTGGCCATTGTGATTCGGGAACTCAGAAGAGAAATTTAAGTTGGAGATAGAGATTTAAGAGTTTCTGACATATCAGTGGTAGCTAAAACCATAAGCATAAATGACATCACCCAGGGATAGTAGAGGGAGGAGAGAAGAGAGCTAGGAACAGAATCTTAAGGAATGTCTTTATGTAGGGAGCCTGTTAGGCAAAGATTAGTCAGAGAAAACAAGCCTTTTGCAGTTATAGGCCAACTAATACTTATAAATACCTACAGCCTGACCAAATAACTGACTGGCTCTATTTAAGATCTCTAAATGCTCACTCCCTGATCGTCACAGTTAAGACTTTCAGAAGAAGGGGCAGAAATGGAGAAGTGCCATAGGCCAAGGCTCTTAGGATGGAGCTTACGAGTAAAGAATACCAGTTGTTGGATGTTCAAAGAACATCATACCTAAGGGCATACCTAAAAGCTGAGTCTTGCCCAAGCTGGTTTGGCTCAGTGGATAGAGCATCAGCCTGCAGACTGAAGGGTTCAATTGCAGTCAAGAGCACATATACAGGCTCTGGTCTTGATCCCCAGTAGGGGGCGTGCAGGAGGCAGCCGACCAATGATTCTCTCTCATCATTGATGTTTCTATCTCTCTCTCTCTCTCTCTCCCTTCCTCTCTGAAATTAATAAAAAAATATATATATATTTTAAAAAGCTGAGTCTTTCCATCTATTTTGTTTATGATTAGCTCAGCCAACTGAGTCAAGACTGGCTGACCAAAGATCTCACTAATGACAGTAAAGACATATACATCAGGGTCTCAAAGAGACCTAGTAATTTCTTAGTCACAAAACTTAAGAGATTTCTATCTGCTTCAAGTAGTTTCTTCCAGTCTGTACTGGTTGAGAATCACACACAAAGGAAGTGACTGATTTCCTCTTTGGTTACCACCTATGCCAGCTTGAGTTCCTGACACTTGATCACCCTCCCTACCAAATTGATCTCCACCTGCAAGATCATCCTGCCCACAGAACAGGGTTTATCTCATTGAGAGGTTGAAAAAATTATTATAATCCGGACTTCCTATGAGCTATAGAAGAGGAGGAAAAGTAGAAAATACAGAACGTCACAGTTTTTCCATAAGAATGAGCTCCATCTCACTTGGCAGAGATCCCTATATGTAAAGTCAAAATCCTGAACTCCTGAGCAGTGAGACTTGAGACTGATGCTGAGATAAATAGTCCTGGAGTAGGAGGAGTGCTTGAGAAATCCTGGAAGAGGTCAAACATGGGGAAAGAAGCCTCAGAAGCCCTCCTTCCTTGGATCCAGAAGCTAATGATGTCTGTGGCCATAATGGCATCACCCCACTCACCACTTCCTGTTTCAGCTGGAGGAAAGGGGAAGTGGATCCAAATGTGGGAAAAAGAATGTAGAATATCTACTTCCTCCTCACCTTAGGCTCCACTCCAGGTCAGAACTGGCCTTATGCAGACACACAGTAAACAGTCAGACACTGGTGTGACTCCAGCAGAGACTGGTAAATAGTATGTGGTTCAGTGGATTTGTTCAATGAAGAACGCAAGGAGAAATTTCCAACCCCACAGAATCTTTTTCACTGTTAGTCACATTACCTTCGCCTGGAATTCCTCCATTTGCCACCCATTCCTTTGGGGAAAAGGTTCACACTTTCCAAAACTGTGCTCCACCAAACTCCATATTCTGTGAGATTTTAATAAATATTCCTTCAGAAAATAAAATGGTTCTCTAATTAAATGTATTTTTTAATTCATTTTTGAAAGAGAGGAAGAGAGAGAAATAGAAAAACATCAGATGCCTTCTGCATGCCCCCTATTGGGGATCAAGCCTACAACCCGGGCACATACCCAGACCAGCAATCAAACAGTGACCTCCTGGTTCGTAGGTTGATGCTCAAACACCAGCCAGGACTGGCTCTCTAAACAAATAAATTTGGAAAATGTCATATTCTCTATCTCCTTCTGAAGCTTTATAAATGCGTATTAAAAGCTCTTTTTTGAGGCAGAGGCAGCTGGAGAGCTAGCATGAAATTCAGGATAGGGGCCTAAGCTAAGAACCTTGTTCCAGAAATGCAGCTGGACATATCAGTATGACATCCAATTAGCCAAAAAGTAGCAAGCAGAATTCAGAGTGGTCAACACTGGGAGATTTGTGGGTGAACAGGACTCTACCTACCAAAACCTAGATGTAAGAAAAGGCTCTAGTATCAGAGAAGAGACCTGGGCTAAGGAGGCTGCAAAGCAAAGGCCACAGCCCCTGGTAAGGGAACTGACAAAGGGGTGGAGTCCTGACATGGCGAGGGGGTTTGAATAAAGCAATTGGACAGAGCTTGATCCTCTTAATAAAAAGCCAAAATATAGGTGACATGGAGGGGAGACAGATTGTCATTTAGGGCATAGTACACATGGCCAGGAGTCCCTCCCTATTGGAGGTACTGGCTCCAAAATCTTGGTGATCAGCAGATCCAGCTACATCATTCGATCTTGTGTATGGGCTACAGAGATTGTGGGGGAAAGGATGGGGTATGGCACTTCCAGAAACCTCCACAGCATTGTACTCATTCCAGTAAGGATGGAAGTCCAAACCTTGTCAAACTTTAGGAGGTGAGTGATAGAGATCATTTCTAGGACAGCTCTCTAGGAAAATATGCCAGAAGAAATGAGTAAGAACACCAGTGGTCTGAATGAAACCAAAAGTCTGATCAAAAGAAAATGCTCTTGCCTAGCTGGTCTGGCTCAGTGGATAGAGGGTCAGCCTGTGGAATGAAGGGTCCTGGGTTTGATCCCCAGCAGGGGGCGTGCAGAAGGCAGCCAATCAATGCTTCTCTGTCATCACTGATGTTTCTATCTCTCTCTTCCTCTCCCTTCTTCTCTGAAATCAATAAAAATTAAAAAAAAAAATTAAAAAGAAAATGCTGTTGCCATAACCGGTTTGGCTCAGTGGATAGAGCGTCGGCCTGCAGGCTGAAAGGTCCCAGGTTCGACTCTGCTCAAGAGCATGTACCTTGGTTGTGGGCACATCCCCAGTAGGAGGTGTGCAGGAGGCAGCTGATCGATGCTTCCCTCTCATCGATGTTTCTAACTCTCAATCACTCTCTCTTCCTCTCTGTAAAAAAATCAATAAAATATATTTTAAAAAAAGAAAATGCTCTCGACTTAGGGTAGGAAAGTAAACAGAGTAAAGTTGAAGCCTAAGAGTGAAGGACATCCATGAATCCATCTGTGAGGAGCTGGGAAAGGCAGAGGTTTGGGTTGCCTCTGTCAGAGATCCCCTGGGGGAGGAAAAAATATGAAAATTCAGATCATGAAGATGCACAATTAGGAAGGCTCTCTCACTTTGAAGAAACTCAGGCCAAAAAGTTGTAGATCTGAATCACAGGTGCTATGCTGGCAGCCTCTGAATTAGCTATTTTGGCTCCATAAAGTTAGTGATCAAGGGAACGTGCACGTATACCCAAGTGCTTTGTCATTGCTTTTGACATGACTTATTTTGCCTTCCCATAAAGCCCTAGCTGAGCACAACTCATTGGGAAATCAAGACCACAAGTTGTCTGTGACCAGTGGTTATTGAGGAAGTACCCTGCCCATGTTGTCATCAGCGGCCTCTTTTGCGCCACCACTTTACATCATTTCTGTGAAGCTTCCTCTTGCTTCCTAAGATCTGTGACAGTCTTGTCTGAGGACATAACAGCAAACCACAGACCCAAAGGTCCTGCACTCCTTGTTACATTTTGCCTGTCAGCTGCTCTCCAGACAATAATGTGCCTGCATACCCAGCATGCAGGTAGGAAATCTCTGTCCCACACCCTTTCTTGTGGTCAAGAGCCTCCATCCCCACCACCCTCAGCTGCTAGTTTTCTCTCAGACAAAATTGTGAAGGAAGCAAAATGTTTCTTTAGGGACCCAACTTCTCTTTGCAGAGCCTTTATATCCAACTCAGTGGTGTCTCCCTCCTGTCCCTATGACTAGGAGCACAGTGTCCTCTCCTCTCAGTCCCTTGCCTTAATCTAGTTCTCAGAAATTAATCTCATAAGATGAATCACACTTCCACTTAGATGACCAGGATGCTTCACAATCAAACCCCTTCCTGGAGTCTCATTTTTAGTAGGGTCTCAAAGACTTAAATCTAGGGCGAAAGTTTCACTGTGGAACTCCAAACAATAGCAAATCGCTGAGGCAAGTCTTTGAGGGGCAGGACACATTCTAGGTCCCCTAAGATTACATCAGTTGATAGACTAGCTCTGTCTCTTCTTATTCCATCACCTGACCTCTCAAGCTGTCTATTCTGCCAGCGCAGAGGCCAGGATCCCCTGGATCTTGGCCAACACCCACTGCCATCTGGTCTCCCTTAGAAAAGCAAGAGAGAGACACCTCTTGTTTACTCAGTAATAATTCACTGCAATAGTCACATAACAGGTGCCACCAGCTCCAGGAAATGCAGTAAGGGCACACCACACCCTCACCTCTGCCCCATCATGACTTATTTACTCCTTGGGATAGACCAACAGATTTTATTTGAATAGAACAGGGCCTCTTACACACTAAACCAGTGTTGCCAGTGGTGTTTTGACACTTGTGGGTTACACTGCAATGAGACCTAGAGGTAAAGAACAAAGGCTTTTTTTAACCCTCCCCTACAGCCAATTGGTATCTTTCCCACATATGTTGTTGTAGCATCTCTATATATAGAACCTAGTTTTCTATAAACAGGACGCTCTGGCTAAACAGGTCTCAACAAGCAAAACTGTGAGGCACAGAAAGATGGCATCTCCCCATCTTCTCTTTTTTTGCCCACCTTCTTTTGCTAAATCTTGTCAGAGAGACAAGAGCTATGATAACAGCATGGGCTTTGGAAGTGGACAGACCTGAGGAGAAATCAATCCTAGCTCAGCCTTTTACTCACTGTCTGACCTTGGGTAAGTTACATAAGTTCTATGACTTTCAGCTTGCCCGTGCAAAAATGATAATTTATTGGTTTGCATTATGGTAACTAAATAAGAAAATATATGAAAAGCATCTAATTATGTGCCTGGCTCTCCAGGGATTTGAGTTTGTTCTTCCTCATCTAGCACATCATGTACCTGGTGCCCTCATGTTACTCCCTGGCTGTCCAAGGCGAAGGTATGTGCCCTGCATAAACCTTTCCTTCCTTTCCTAAACCCTAACGTTTTCATCCCTTAGAGGAGCTGATCTAATCACACCGCTAAAAAGGAAAGCAATTCTGATTAAATAAGTTCAAATAAAATGTGGATAATGTTGCTGGGTTCCTATATTAAGTGTGTATGGGGAGGGGGGAACGGAAGGGGCTGTATTTAAAGAGCCTGGAAATTCAAAGGGACATCAAATTCCCTGCAAACACAGCCCGTATCACTCGCTATGCTGAGATGAGAAACCATCAGAGTTCCAGAACATAATCTCAAAATGCTGAATGTCACACCTCAAATCAACAGGTCCAGAATAGAACTTGCGAGGCTTGGCTACCCACTCTACTCTGGCCAGCAAACACCACTTCCTTAGCCAAGAAGTTACGGTGGTGATTTTTTTCCTAGGAGGTTTCCAATACTATTTTAAACTCCTTAGAATCAAGCAGCAACTGGATTTGACTATGGTCATAACCTTGGAACAGCCTGTAGGAAGTCTGGGCTCCACTTCCAGAATCACACCTTACTTCTCTGAATGATCCCAGCAAGGCCCAGCTTAATACAGGAGGCAGAGTGAACCTGTGTTTTGACTTCTCTCTCAGTAATCCAGGAAGGAAGACTGTAAGAAAATTTCTAAGCTTTCCACATATAGGATCAGGAAGCAGATTATGACTACAATGGCCTAAGTAACACAATGTGCTATGCTGACTATAATTCCAAGTCAGCATGGGAGTTCTCCTTAGCAGTGCTCTACTTGATTTTCTGGCAAACCCCCAGGGAGTCCAGGGCACAAACCCAGGCTGGGGTCTCAGGAGCCAGACACCACTGCGGGGTGGAAGGGGCTAGCTGGCAGCTTCAGCAGATGGCATAAAGAGAAAAGTGAAGTTCAAGGTGAGGGAGGGGCTGGTCAGGGCAGGATTATCCAACAGCATGTGCTTAGGGAACTAGCAAAGCAGAGACAATAACAACAAATGTTTTAAATTATTTAATATTTATCCAAGCAGTCACCATGGTAATTTTGCTGGATTTTCTTTATACTTGTTTTATTTTAATACTGTTCTTAAAATATATATACTGGAGGCAGAAGTATGAGGGACATGATAATTGTTCTATTGTGTAGGCCTCTAAAGTTTTGTTTTTTAAAAAATATATTTTATTGACTTTTTACAGAGAGGAAGGGAGAGAGATAGAAGAGTTAGAAACATCAATAAGAGAAACATTGATCAGCTGCCTCCTGCACACCCCCTACTGGGGATGTGCCTGCAACCAAGGTACATGCCCTTGAGCAGAATCGAACCTGGGACCTTTTAGTCCGCAGGCCGATGCTCTATCCACTGAGCCAAACCGGTTAGGGCTGCCTCTAAAGTTCTTAAGCTGATCCTTGGCTTTAACAAGAAGAAAAACTAGGATTCCAAAGCTTCAAGATCAACATTCATTTCTTTATTCAATGAACATTTCCTGAGGGATTAGCTAGTAAGTGCCAGGTCTTTGCTCAGTCCTGGGCTATAGCAGCAAACAAAAGATATGGTTTTGACTGGCCAGCATGGCTCAGTGGTTGAGTATCAATCTATGAACCAGGAAAGTCACAGTTCAATTCCCAGTCAAGGCTTATGCCCAGGATGTGGGCTCGATCCCCAATGTGAGACATGCAAGAGGCAGCCGATCAATGATTCTCTCTCATCGTTGATGTTTCTATCTCTCCCTCCCTCTCCCTTCCTCTCTCTAATAAAAACATATTTTTTAAAAAAAATATATGGTTCCTGAGTTCCCAAAGTTCAGTCTAGTGAGAGGAGCCGACAATAAGAGCAGGATCCAAAGCAAAAGGTCTATAGTGGAAAATAGATGAGATTCCAGAGCCAGCAACAGGATGCAGGAGGAGGAAATCTCTCCTGGGATGCCAGCAAGAGAGACCATGGGCTGACAAGGAGCTACACTGAAGAGCTGGGTCAAATAATGTCCTTATCCCCACCATTCCCAGTGGCAGGGGAGAGAGGCACTGTGGTGATTTGTGTTCATCCAGAGCAGGTGACCGGGGCAGCCACAGACAGTGCTACCAGGAAACAGCTCCTTCTCTGCTCACAGCCATGAACTGTGATATGTGCCATATGAGCTATGTGTGAGATCTTAAAAGCTCCAAAGAAAAATAAAGACTTGAATTGTCTACTGACAAATTCTTGGAAGCATAAGCGGGCCAGAAATGAGAAGCATAATTCAATTGCCAGGAGCTGGGTGACCCTCCCCTCAAATGTCACCCACACTTCTCTGACAATGCATGGAAATGAAAAGTAAAGCCTGAAGGGTTGGAGTCAGTAAGAGACCTGGTGAAATGATCAGGCTATAGCCAGAAACCTCATGAGAAGAGTTTCTGCTTCAGGATGTGAAGTGGGCAAGGATGGGGAAAAGGCTGGGCCTGCTGTGACAGAAAGAAGCCATTCCAGCAGCTCAGCCCCAGCACTACCAGAAGCTGACGGCTGTGGTGAAAGCGGAGAGCTGACAACAGCAACAGCAGGAGCTTCAGGGTAAGTGCCCAGCCAGCAGAGCAGTGGCCTTGAGAGATCTCCAAATATTTGACCATTCTGGGCCTCCATTTTCTTACCTGAAAATGAAGACAATAATAAGAGTGTATACTGGTTTCTTAGGGCTGCTGTACAAAAGTCTAGAAACTGGGTGGCTTTAAGCTTCCTCAATTTATTCTCTCACAGTTTTGAAGGCTAAAAGTCAAAAATTAAGGTGTTAGCAGGGCTGTGCTCCCTCAGAAGGCTGTAGGGAAGAATCCTTCTTTGCCTCTCCCAGCTTCTGATGGTTGTTAGTTATCTTTGCCATTCCTTGGTGTGTAGCAGCATAACTTCAATCTCTGCCTCCATCTTCATCTGGCCATCTTCCCTCTGGTATGTCTCCCTCTTCTTATAAGAACACCAGTCATTGGATTAGGACCCACCCTAATCCAATATGACTTCATGTTAGCTTGATTACATCTAGAAAGACTCTATTTCCAAATAAATGACATTCACAGGTTCTGAGTGGACACTATTCAATCCAGTATAGAGGATCTACTTCGTGAAATGTGTGTGTGTGTGTAGCTTAGAACAGTTCCTAGAACATAATATATGCCATGTAAGAGTTAGTTGCCCTTCTTTATTATCTCTGGCAGAGAGTAGCTGCTGCCATGGGATATGTGGATGCTCTACAATACAAGAATCATCCTCCCTCTATCTTGAGTCAGTAGCAAGCAATGGGATGGGACTAGAGTTCCAAAAGAGCTAGTAAGGGCAGACCTATAACACAGTGAGTTAACTACTATTCAATACTTCCTATCAATACCCCAACAATACCCCCAGGTTGCAGTGAGGAAATATCTGCTATAGTCACGTTGTTTCTCGAACAACACATAACTTATTATTGCAGACTAACAATGCCCCTTCAAATCAGTCCCCAAATTAGGATCCACTTAGGAGGAGCCTCCAGAGCCAGTGGAGAATTGCACCAACGAGCAGAGCAGTCTCATCACTTAGTCAAGTTGTTAGTTCTGATCCCAAACTGCTTTACACAGCATATTCATTCCACAGCTTAGCAACAGAATGATTATTGACTATTGACTGAGTTTGAAATGGAGATTTGCTATCTCTAGGATATCCTACTTTCAAATTAAAGGAGGGGAAAACAGATTCTCCTGAAGGAGAGCCCTTCCTCATTCTTGCTCCTACTCTTGATGATTCTTCTTCAATAAATGGGTTTGGGAAACAATCCAACTAAAAAGAAAGAGCCAGCCCTCGCTGGTATGGCTCAGTGGATAGAGTGTCGGCCTGCAGACTGAAGGGTCCTGTGTTCGATTCCGATCAAGGGCAAATGCCCGGGTTGCAGGCTTGACTCCCAGTAGGAGGTGTGCAGGAGGCAGCCAATCAATGATTCCTTCTCATCGCTGATGTTTCTATTTCTCCCTCCTTCTCCCTTCCTTTCTGAAATAAAAATATTTTTTAAAAAATAAAATAAAAAGGAGGAGCCAGATCACAATAGCTGTCTTCATATGAAAATAAATTTCAGGTGGTTTAAGGACTTAAAGATTTAAAAATACACATATACACAAAGTACTCAAAGAGAATGGGTTACTATTTTTATAATTTTGAGCTAACAAAACATGCCTTTTTTATTTATATTTATATCTTTTATTCAATTTATTGGGATGACATTGGTTAATAAAATTATATAGGTTTCAGGTATACAATTCTGTAATACATCATCTGTATACAGTGTTATATGTTCACTACCCAAAGTCTAGTCTCATTCCATCATCATTTATCCTCCCCTTTACCCTCTTCTACCTCTCCCCACTCCCTTTTCCCTTGGGTAATCACCATATTTTTGTCTGTGTCATGAGTTGTTTTTTTGTTTTGGGTTTTGTTTGTTTTTGCTTAATCCCTTCACCTACCTCACCCAGCTTCCCCCCCACCTCTCAATACCCCCTCCCTCTGACAGCTGTCAGTCTATTAAAACATGACTTTTCTAAAGATTGGTCTAGTAGCTCAGCTGGTGTGACTCAGTAGTTGAGCACTGACTTATGAACCAGGAGGTCACAGTTTGACTTCCGGTCAGGGCACATGCCCAGGTTATGTGCTCGATCCCTTGGAGCGGGGCAGAGGGGGCATGCAGGAGGCAGAAGATCAATGATTCTCTCTCATCATTGATGTTTCTATTTCTCTCTCCCTCTCCCTTCCTCTCTGAAATCAATAAAAATACGTTTTTTAAAAAAAGATTGGCCTAGTAGCAGAGAAAACTACAAAGGAAAAGATTATTTTGATTACCTAAAACTGTAAAACTTGCAGGAAGGAAAAAAATCTGCATATACAAAGATAAAAAGACAAATGACAAACTGGGAACAATTCTGCACCATACATAATAGTCAACACTTGAACTCTTACAAATTATTAGAAAAATATGACTGGGAAAATGTGCGAAGGACATGAATAAGTGATCCAAAGAAACAATATAAATGTCCAAAATACATCTGAAAAGATACTTCTGAAAAGATGTTGTATCTTTAATATTCAAAAAAATTAAATTAAATTATACTTATTGTGTGCTACATCTCAATTACTCTTTCAACTCATTTTACTTGAACTGATTTACTCCCCCATGAAATCAATACTATCATTATACCCACTTTACCCAAGACAAAACTGAGGGAAGAGAAGTTAAATGACTTACCCAAGGACATACAGTAAGTGGCTGAGTCAGAATTCACGCCCCAGAAGGCTGACTCCAGAGTCTCATTCTCAACTATTATGTTACAGTGACAAGACCATGTCTCACCTATGAGATGGGGAATACGAAAAACACACAACCCAGTGTTACTCATAATGTGGAGAAATTGGCAATCTCATGCACTGTTGATAGTAGTTAACATTCTGAAGGGTAGTTTGGCTCCATGAACTGACGATTTAAATGTGCATAATCCTTTAACTCAGACATTCCATTTCTTGGAATTTATCCTAAGGAGATAGATAAGTGTGCTAAATTTATATACCAGGGTATTTACCACAGAATGTACATAATAACAAAAATATTGAAAATTAAAACGTAATAGTTACACAAAAAGTCCAACAAATTCATTCATTCAACAAATATTTATTGAGCACCAATAGTGACCAGGAACGATTCTAAGCACTAGGTATACAGTAGTAGAAAAAGGGGGGGTGGGGAATCCTCTCTTCATGAAGCTTACATTCTAATGGTTGGAGCATGTTAGACAATAAACAAATATTTTTAAATGTATATCAAGTGGTACTAAATACTATAGAAAAAAATAAAAGAGATCGGAAAGGAAGGAGGTTTGTTACAATTTTAAGAAAGGGTATGGTCAGGAAAGGCCCCATTGGTAATATGTGAGATAAATAGATTAAATATTAGAGAACAAAATATATTATGGTATAGCGGCACATTGAAATATAATTCAACCACTTACTCTATATACTAGTACTGGTTAACATGAAAAGATGTCCATAAAATACAATCAAATGAAAAAAGGTCCTCACCACACACAAAAAATAGGTAACTATGTGTGGTGATGAATGTGGTAATCGTTTAACAATATATACTAGTATGTATATAAAATCATCACATTGTATACCTTGAACTTACATGATGTTATATCTCAATTATATTTCAATAAAATAGGGGGGAGGTAAAAAAAAAAAAAGGATTACAAAACAGTATTAACGAAAAAAACAGCACTAAGGTATGATTCCATTGCTATGAAATTACATGGGTATATATGCTGATACTTTAAATGGGAGAGAGGAACAACACCAGAGATTGAGAATATCAAGCAAGGGTCCAGGCTGAGGGACAAACAAGTGGTACAGGTGACATCTGTTAGTTCTCCCACCCACTCACTCATCCTCCTTCCACCTACACTTTGTTCCAGAAAGCATGTAAGGATAGCAAATCCACATACCCCCCACCAGTTATTCAACTCTTCCTATCTTTCCTCATCCTTTTCCCTCCTCTTCCCAGAAGCCCGACCAGAGTCCCTATTTCATCTACTTAACCTCAAATGCCTTGCAGAGCAGCCAGGAGGTGACATTCACAGGTGACAGACACAGCAGGCCAGAGCTCTGTGCTTGGCACAAGTGCCTGTATCTCCCTATGAGCAGAAAATGACACAGAGCTGAGCCCTTTTCTCTCTCTACATTATCCCTTTCTCCATACTTGCAGCTAACAAGCTATCTGGCTAAGTTAAACCCATGCCCAACCCCATAAACCCACCACCTTGCCACAACTACCCTAGAGATTCATACACTTCTCCACTAAGATTCTCAAGGCTAGCTAGGTCCCTACTAAGAAGGTTGTCTACATAGACAGGTGTTGGGACCAGCCGGAATGGCTCAGTGATTGAACATCAACCTATGAACCAGGAGGTCATGGTTTGATTCCCGGTCAGGGAACATGCCCTGGTGGTGGACTCATTCTCGTGTGGGGTGTACAAGAGGCAGCCCCTATCTCCCTCTCTGAAATAATAAAAAAAAATTTTTTTTAAAAAGTTGCCTAAGGTGACAAGACAGGCTAGTTTGTTTGGAACATTTTCAGTCCAGGGTGAGGTTTTAGGGGAGCAGATTATATTTCTCACCCGAGCTAAAGCCACAAACAAGGAACTGAAAGCTTCCCAAAGGTGGAATCCACGTTGCTATCCCCTATCTCCTTAGCAAGAGGGTAGGAGTGGAGGCACAGGAATAGAGATAGGGGTCCTAGAGAAAGATTTAACTTTGAAAATATTTCTCACATACTCTCTTCTGTCACCTCCTGGGTACCTACTATATTTCAGGACCTGTGTTAAATGCTTTCATATACTATCAGCTAAATGAAAAATCACTTTTATCAAACATTCCTACTATGTGCTACTATATTTAAGAAGCATAAGGCACATGCAGATCCAGCTGCCCTGCTGACAGTTGAAAATCCAGGCTGGAGATTAGGAAGAGGGCAGAAATCTGAGATTCTCCTGAGGACAGCAACACAGAAGTCTTAGGACCACAGCCCTATCAGTCCACAGCCTTAAAGACCCCATGCCAACTTCTGCTCTCTTTCCTGGGCTTTCACCAGGAAACATCTCTCTCTCTCTCTCTCTCTCTCTCTCTCACGCACTCTCTCTCTCTCTCTCTCACTCGCGCTCTCTCTCTCTCTCTCCAACACACTTCGCCTGCAAATGTAAACATTTTTTACTAGTGAAGAGTACAAGATAAGTTAATCTTCCTTGAATATGTAGTTTCTGAGTAACTTCTATTATGCGCCTGACTAGAGGATATAACATAAGACGTCTCCTGCTTTAAAGAATTTATTCCAGCCCTGGCTGGTTTGGCTCAGTGGATAGAGCGTTGGCCTGTGAACTAAAGGGTCCCAGGTTCGATTCTGGTCAAGGGTACATGTCTGGGTTGCAGGCTCGATCACCAATGGGGGTCGTGCAGGAGACAGCTGATCAATGATTCTCGATATATCATCATTGATGTTTCTATCTCTCTCTCCCTCTCCCTTCCTCTCTAAAATCAATTTATATATATAAAAAGCCAACGACCGGAATGCTGTAATGACCGGAACGGCCCCTGATCGGCCTCTCCCACCCTGATCGAGGGCAGGGCGGCCGGCCAACCACCCTGGCCAACCCTGACCTCAATGGGCCCCCACCACCCCAATTGGCCTGCAACTGCTCCCCACAACCAGTAACACCCCCGATCGCCCCTCCCTTCCAATCAGGGGTAGGGCTGGCCAGCCAACCACCCATGGTCCCTCCTCCAGGCCGCTGGCCCCCGATCGGCCCCCACCACTCAATCAGCCCACGACCCCTCCCCTCAGCCAGCTCTGTCCTCTATTGCCCCCACACACACCAATCAGGGGTGGGGCTGGCCGGCCAACCTGACACGACCCCTCCCCCCAGCTGCTGACACCCAATCTGCCCTCACCACCCCTATGAGGGGCAGGGCCCACTGGCCAATTGCCCTCAGCCTCTCCCCCCCAGCTGGCCCGGTCCTGATCGGGCTCCGATCGGGGAGGGGCCGGTCGGCCACCCTCCTGCTATCTTCTCCTTCTCCCGACAGGCCCCCACCTATGCACGAATTCGTGCACTGGGCCTCTAGTAAAAATATATTTTTAAAAAATAATTTATTCCATTTGGAAAGACAAAATCAACACACAGAAAACATGTTATAAAAAGGGGGCCCCAAAATTTCTAGTGCACGGAACAAGAAGCACAGAGATGCTAATAACACAAAGGAGTGGATGAAGTAAGACAAATGGTGGTGTATCCTGACGTACACAGATATCTTTAATTTCAAACACAATCTTCCCTTTTGTTGTTGCATTCCTAATAAAAGATGTGTTTCACTTAAAGAAAAAAATCTTAAATACAAAAATCCAAAACATAAAGTTGAGGATCATTCACTAGACAAAAGGGATCCTTCTTTTTGCTATAAAGTTTAGAGAGATACAATTTAATAACACCACAACCATTCTCCTTGTTGCCACACACACACACGATGTGTATGATCATATGTAAAGGGTGAAGCAAAGTACTTTTTAAAAGTTTATAAAAGATAATATATTGACAGATGAATAGATAAAATGTAGTATATCTCTAAAACGGAGTATTATTTAGCCTTAAAAAAGGAAGAAAATCCTGTCATGGTACATGAGTGAACCACCTCAAGGACATTCTGCTAAGTGAAATAAGCTAGTCACAAGAAGACCAATACTACATGATTCCACTTTTATGAGGTATCTATAGTAGTCAAATTCATAGAAAGAGAAAGTAGAATGGTAGTTACCAGGAGCCAGGGGGAGGGGAAAATGAGGAAGTATTTAATGGGTATAAGAGTTTCAGTTTTGCAGTTGGGAAGAGATTAACCAAAAACCATATATACATAACCCATGGACATAGACAATAATGTGGTAAAGGGCTGGTGTGGGGTGGGGGTTGAATGGAAAGGGGCAAGGGAGAGAGAAATAGGGGACATCTGTAATACTGTCAACAATCCTATATAATATCCTATATAATAAAAGGCTAATATGCAAATTGACCAAACAGTGGAATGACTGGTCACTATGACATGCACTGGTCATCAGGGGGCAGACGCTCAATGTAGGAACTGCCCCGTGGTGGTCAGTGTGCTCCCACAGGGGGAGCACCACTCAGCCAGAAGCCAGGCTCATGGATGGTGAGCGCAGCAGCGGTGGCGGGAGACTCTCCCGCCTCTGTGGCAGCATTAAGGATGTCCAGGCCTAAGCCATCAGTTGGACATCCCCTGAGGGCTCCTGGACTGCAAGAGGGTGCAAGCCTGGCTGAGGGACCCAACCCTCCCTGCCCCTCCCCAGTGCATGAATGTTCTGCACCAGGCCTCTAGTAAAAAATAATTAAAAGAAAGGAATAGACAGGAGTGCTAAGAACTGAAAGAGAGATAAGAAAGGAAAGAGTCGCCGAAACCGGTTTGGCTCAGTGGATAGAGCGTCGGCCTGCGGACTGAAAGGTCCCAGGTTCGATTCCGGTCAAGGGCATGTACCTGGGTTGCGGGCACATCCCCAGTAGGAGATGTGCAGGAGGCAGCTGATTGATGTCTCTCTCTCATCGATGTTTCTAACTCTCTATCTCTCTCCCTTCCTCTCTGTATAAAATCAATAAAATATATTAAAAAAAAAAAAAAAGAAAGGAAAGAGTCAAAACAGTTCAATAAAAAAAAAATAGTTCAATGGATTTATCATAAAGTAGCTCAGTGGTGATAGTATCAGTTTTATGAAAAGGAATTGCATCAGATTGTGGGGAATGGGACTGAGGAAACAGAAAGTGCATAAAACTTTTTTCAAATGTCTGAATGCCTTTACACTGATTTACCAATAACTGAACTATAACAAGAACAACCACATACTCACAAAGAAAATTCTATACACAAATGGTAATTATTATTTGAGATTTGGAATTATACTTCTATGAATGCCCAAAGATAAAGACTTTTATTCTAAGAAGAAAAAAAATGAGTTTCAATTCTGGTAATCTGTTGCACAACATGTGCACATACTGTACACTACTGTATGAATGGTACACTTAAAAATGGTTAAGATGGTAAATTTTGTTACTTTTATTACTACAGTTTTTAAAAAATGCAATGTACATATGGGTAAAAAAAAACAACAAACTTCAGCAACACAAAGATATTAAAAAACAAACTCTGGCCCCGACCGGTTTGGCTCAGTGGATAGAGTGTCGGCCTGCTGACTGAGAGGTCCCAGGTTCGGTTCCGGTCAAGGGCATGTACCTTGGTTGCAGGCACATCCCCAGTGGGAGGTGTGCAGGAGGCAGATGATCGATGTTTCTCTCTCATCGATGTTTCTAACTCTCTGTCCCTCTCCCTTCCTCTCTGTAAAAAATCAATAAAATATATTTAAAAAAAAACAAAACAAACTCTGGCAGTAGTCTGGGTATAATAAGTATATAGAGTCCACCCTTTTTCATACAAATACTAAAGCTAACAGGCCACAAACACTATTCTATACCTTTAGTTTTCTGTTAATGATAGATCTTAGAGACTACTGTTCTTTTTTTTTTTTTAATATATTTTTATTGAATTCAGAGAGGAAAGGAGAGAGAGAAAGAAACATCAATGATGAGAGATAATCACTGACTGGCTGCCTCTTGCACACCCCACACTGGGGATCAAGCCCACAACAGGGGCATGTGCCCTGACCGGGAATGGAACCATGACCTCCTGGTTCATAGGTCGACACTCAACCACTGAGCCAAAAGACTACTGTGTGTGTGTATGTGTGTGTGTGTGTGTGTGTGTGTGTATCTAATTCTTTTTCACATTGCATAATATGATAATATCTGCCATAATTTACTCAATTCGTATCTTACTGATGTATTTTCAAGCAAAATGTATTAAAGGCTTTGTATACCAATTTTGCTATTTTTCCTCTCAACAAAAATATTAAAATTTCATTCTTTATCCTCCAAGCAACTATGAATGATGACTGAAATTTGCTTTGGTTTTAATTTAATAGTGTTTCATCCTGGCTCATTTCTGGTAGGCTATATGTTGACTTCGTCATTATCACGAGGAATCCCCAAAGATATGAACTATTTGTTTCTTTTAGAGACAGTGCAATGAAGTAGAATAAGTGAGGACTCTACAGACATATCGAGGTTCAAATCTCAGTTCTGCCATTTCCAAGTTAATCCATCTCTCAGAGACTCTGGCTTGTCATCTGTAAATCAAAGGCAATACGTACTATCTATCTCCTACATACGTGAAATTACCATGCAGGGCAAAAGTCCATTCAAGAGGACCAAAACGTGCCCTAGCTGATTTGACTCAGTGGATAGAGCATCGGCCTGTGGTTCCCAGGTTTGATTCCAGTCAAGAGTACATACCTTGGCTGCAGGCTCCTCCCCAGCCTGGGCCCTGGTCGGGTCTTGTGCAGGAGACAACCAATTGATGTGCACCATTGTTTCTCTCTGCCTTTCTCTCTCTTCCACTCTCCCTAAAATTCAATGGAAAAGTATCCTCAGGCAAAGATTAACAACAACAAAAAAAGAGGACCAAAATATTATCTATGTTGAACTAGCACTGCCTGGGGAAGTAAGGAATTGCTCAAAGAAGTGGTAAAGGACAAGAGGGAATCTGAACAGTTGATGAGAGAATAGGGACTTCCGGCAGAGGCAACAACATATGCAAAGGGTGAGGGTTGTACAGAACCAGAAAGCACCAACACAGGTACCAAGGTGAAAGGCAATTTAGTCAACAAGTATCTGAGTATCTCTATGCACTAGGCACTAAAGATACAACCATTCACAAGGTCCGTGCCTTCAAGGAGCTTACCTGTATTTTTAGGTGAAAGGAAAGACAAACAAAAAGTTGTAAGTGAGCTAATGGAAGCAAACAAGGTCCTAAATAACAGGTGAGTGTAATATAGAGTGGCCAGAAAAGACCTCTAAGAGAAGATAATACTTAATTGAAACTTAAAGGCAAGGGAGCCCTGGCCGGTGTGGGTCAGGTGGTTGGGCGCTGTCTGGTGTACCAAAAGGTTGCGGGCTCAATACCTAGTTGGGAGTGTGCAGGAGGCAGCAGATCGATGTTTCTCTCTCACATCGATGTCTCTATCTCTCTAAAAATCAATTTTTTAAAAATAATAAAAAAGGCAAGGGATAGTTAATGAGGTGAAGAGCTGGATAAAGAGTTTTCTAGGCAGAGGCTATAGCACTGCAAAGGCCCTAAAGCCAGAGAGCTAAAAGAGAGGTCCAGGCACTTCAAGGGTGCCTGCAAGAGACAGACACAAGGGGGAAGGGCTTGGAATAAGCCCTGAGAAACAGTTTTTGCTGGGCCTTGTAGACCATAATTTGGACAGTTTATTCCAACCTGACATTTGGACTTGATTGTACACATAACAGAAATCCAACAGAGGATTTGAAAAGGAGAGAGACAGGTTGACAGGATGCGTTGTTTTATGGGAGGACAGTGGAAACTTTACAGAGGATGACCACAGTAAGAAGTGAGGACAGTTTGGAGACCAAATGAAGATAACCTGTACTAGGGCTGGTCTATGTGCACAGGAGACAGAGGCACTGCAGAGATAAATCTGAAGTACACCTGGCAGCCTTTAAGGTCTATATTCTAGCCTGCCTTCTGAATCCAAAGTTAATGCCCCTTGTAAATCCCAGAGATACTGACCTGCCGTGGGGGAGTCATTAAGACCCGCTACCTCATCTGGGCTCTGCACCTACTATGTCAATGGGAAGACAGGTACTGGTACACAGAGTCAGTTATCCATTGTCCCCAATGGATAACTAATGTTCCTAGGACCTTAGGATCCAAGGAAAGGGTTCAAAGCCCATTCCTTCCCCTTTAAAGGTCGGAGGTCAAGCAGACTCCTCTAAGTCAGAATTTTTCTAAATATGATCTGCATATGACTGGAGTGTCAGAGTCACCAGGGAAGCCAAGCAAAATGCAGATCCTTGCTTACCAGCCCATACCTACTCAATCAGAATAGCTAGGAGGAACCAATAATCTGCTTTTTAAGTAAGTATCCAGCTCCCCCTCCACAACCTTTGTCCCCCTGGGTTAAGTCTAATGCATTAAAGCTTCAAAATCATAGCTATAGAAAGAGGGCTAATGGAAGAAGGCCCTCACTTGAAGCTAACTGGAAATATCAAAATTAGGGGACTATGGCACTGGCTGGCGTGGTTCAGTTGGTTGGAGCATCGTCCAGTATACTGAAGGATGGTGGGTTTGATTCCTGGTCAGGGCACATATCCAGGTTGTGGGCTTGATCCCATCAGGACACATCAGGAGGCAACTGATTGATCTATCTTTCTCTGTCTCTGTCTGTCTCTCTCTCTCTCTCTCTCTCTCTCTCTCTCTCTCTCTCCCTCCCCCATCCCCTCTCTCCCTTTCTGTCTAAAAATCAATATTTAAACTTTTTTTTTTAATTAGCGGACCATGTAAAGCCAATAGTCAGGCTGAGCATAGCGTGATATAGAAAGAAGAGTCAGAATGGATTATGAAATTTGAAGGCCACAAAGTAGAAAACAAAAGGCAGGACCTCAAAGCCTGGGGCTTAGAGAACAGAGGAGTCAAAGTTGGGAGCACTCACACTCTTGGGGAAATCACTAACAAAGGCCATGATCTCCATCCAGCTCTCTTAAATTAGTTTTCCTAACGGAGCCCTAGGATAGAAGTATAAATGCCTACCCTGAATAGGCCTTAAACTGCCCAATATAACCACACATAATCCATCCAACCTTCAAAAGAGAACACACCCCTCCTCAATAAGTACTGTTTCTATCCCGATGATTCCCCCTTAGCACCCACCATTAGGCCAGCTATTACTCTGCAGAAGAGTTCCAGACTACACAGAAAAACATACAGGACACCTCTAAGAGCTAATGACAAGCTCTATTCTCCTTGGCACATCAGAGGCCCCTAATGCTGACAAACTCAAGGACTGTTCCAGGTCAGAAACTTTGAAGTCCACTGCCTACACACCTTCAGATCCTACCATCTATGTACACCCAGCCACTCTTCCACTACTCCTTAATATGCCTCACCTATGAGAGTACACCCTATATTCTACACTATCATGTCCCTTCCAAAAATTGAGAGAGAAATTCCAGTCAGGCTAGGCCAGTGGTCAGCAAACTGTGGCTCGCGAGCCGTGGTTTGCCGACCACGGGGCTAGGCAGAGAGCCCTGAATTCCTGAGGCTGCTAACGCCAGTTCCTATGCCTGGTTTGGTGAGAGGATAGCCTGAAGGGTTGCTCACCCTGCCTGATGGGAATACCAGGATTGCTACAGGCTTCTATACAGGAATCTTTTTTCAAAGATGAGTTATTTGCACTGAGTATATTTAAAAGGAGTGAAGGTTGGCTCTTGGGAGCAGAAACTGAAGTAGGGAAAAAGTTAACCTAGAATTTCTGGAGGAAATTTCTGGATTTGATTGTATATAGCACATAAAATACTAAGTAATATGCAATTCAGCTCAAACCCTTGTCGGCCTAACTACCTAATGCTTCTTATAACACAAAAGTTGTTTCCACACTAAAGAGCTAAGAATGCTAAAGATGATTTGAGCAACCCAACCCCCAAGATTATTTACGGTCCTAATCCTGACTTGCTTGTTCTGTCCCTTCTTACACTCCACCCACTATCCTGATTGTTTACGTTTCTTACCTAATGATTCAGCTTCCTGTTTCATCTTTGCCTCACCTTAGCCCTAAGGCCTTTTGCTTCCTTCCTCACTTAGGATTTTATTCCAGCAATGAGCCACTAGGAGTACCCCAATCCTCAACCTCGGTCCTCTTTATTCATGCCCCCCTCATGGACAAGTTCCCTGCCGGGCTTACTCTGATTTTATGAATATGTCTCACAGAGAGACGAGTATATTAGATGGTTCAGATAATAAGCCAGGGCCCAATGGCTTGACATTCTAAGACACATTTGTTGCCCCGCAGGTGATACCCCTGGTATTTCATCCCTCCTACCCACCACCCCCACCTCAAGGGATTCTTCCAGCCCACAGCAGCTAGGACTAAGAGTACACGGTGGGCAAGACATGGGCCTTTATCTGACAGAAACTACAGTCTAGTTAAGAAGACAAGGAAATAATTACAATATGAATGATAATTAAAGGCAATACTTGAAAAACTGTAAGATTAAGAAGGCTAATAAGGTGAAACTACACCTAAGCTAAAACTTGAAGGATAAATAGCAGATACTCAGGCAGTGGCAAGGCATTTGAGAAAGAGTATCCTAGGGAGAGGGAACAGTATATGCAAAGGCCCTGAGGCAAGAAAGCACATCTGAAGAAAAGGGATAGGCTGGGGAGGCCAAAGTAGAGGGTGTACTAAGAGGCAGATGATGCTGGAAAGACCAAGAAGGGCCTCATAAGACATAAGGAGCTGTTTCATCATTCAAGTATTATCTGAATTCCTACAATGTGCCAAGCACTATCCTCAGAAATTTACATTCTAACTGGAGGAGACTATAAACAAATGTGTGAGTAAACCAAAAAATATCATATTACTAAGTGCAACACAAAAGATTAAAAGAGGTGATGTTATAGGAAGTATATGGGTAGCTACTTTAGAATCATTAGATGGTCAGGGTAAGGCCTCTCTGAGATGACATTTAAAAACAAGTATCTCAGCTCCAGCCAGTGCTGCTCAGTTGTTAGAGCACTGGCCCGCCTATCCGAAGGGTCTCAGGTTCAATTTCTAGTCAAGAGCATGTTCCTGGTTTGCAAGTTGTACCCCTGGCCCTGGTTGAGCCATATGCAATTGGGGCATATTTGGAAGGCAACCAATCGATGCCTTTCACATCAATGTTTCTCTCTTTTTCTTTCCTTCTCTCTCTCTCTCTCTCTCTCTCTCTCTTACTCTCTCTCTCTCTTTCTCTCTCTCTCACTCTCTCTCTCTCTCCTTTCTCCCTCCCATGCTTCCATTCTCTTAAAAATAATGGGGAAAATATCCTCAGGTGAGGATTAACAAAAAAACAAACAAATGGGTATCTCAGTAAAAAGAAACCAGTAATTCAAAGATCAAGGGAAAAAGCATTCCAGGTGGGGGTAATAGTGCATGCAAAAGCCCAACAGAAAGATCATTGAAGATTTTTAAACAGTAGAGTTAGATCACTATTTTTGCTGTTGTTAATCCTCACAAATCGAACCTGTGACCCTTCAGTCCAAGGGCTGACGCTCTATCCACTGACCAAAACAGGCTAAGGCTTACATTTTATTGTCACACTAGGGGCCGGTGCACTAAGATTCGTGCACGGGGGGTGGGTCCCTCAGCCCGACCTGCGCCCTCTCCAATCTGGGAGCCCTCAGGGGAGCCCTCTCCAATCCAGGAGTTTCTGTCTTTGCAATCATATGAGCGAATTGTCTGAGACCCCCAACCCAGTTTGGTTTGTTGCTCACAGAATAATAGAGGCATTTTCTTTTCTTTGCTTCATTGGTGGAGATTTCCTGGAAGCTTTACGATATCTTCCCCAGAATTACTGTTGATATTTGGCTCTGTTGACTAATGAGTTTGCCAACCATTGGTCTAAGAGATCCGTCTGCCACCAGAACTACGATTCCCAGCATTCCTGGTGGTCCCCACGTTCCTGTGCTGTCTCCATCCCACGGCCTCCCACTCTGCCAAGTACTCCAAGCCACCAGCTCTCCTCTCTGCTCTCCATCTGGCGGCTTGGGGAGCCAAGTTCCCCAAGCTGCTCCACTCTCCACCGGCTCTCCCGTTCTGCTCTCCACCCGGCGGCTTGGGGGGCATGGCTCCCTCGGTCGCTGGGAGTGACCGAGGGAGCCACGTCCCCCCAAGCCTCTGGCTCTAATGCTCTGCTCTCTGCCCTGCAGCTTGGGGGAGGGACCAAGGGAGCCATGTCCCCCCAAGCTGCAGCTCTGCTCTCCGCCCAACGCCTGTGTATGAAATTAACCCATCTTTGTTGGGTTAATTTGCATACTCACTCCTGAGTGGCTGGTGAGCGTAGCAGAGGGACAGTCAATTTACATGTTTTCCTTTTATTATATAGGATATTCTTATATTTTTATTGATTTCAGAGAGAGGAAAGGAGAGGGAGAAAAAGAAAAATCAATGATGAGAGAATCACTGATTGGCTGCCTCCTGCATGCCCCACACTGGGGATTAAGCCCGAGACCTGGGCATGTGCCTTAACTAGGATTTAAACTGTGACGCGCTGGTTCATAGGTCAACGCTCACCCACTGAGCCATGCCGGCCTGGCTAGGGCTTACATTTTATAAAGCTTAGTCTGGCTGCAGTGAGGAGAATGGAATGGAAGTGGGAGACGATAAAATCAGGACTGGAGACTGTGTGGGGAGGAGTAGGAAGAGGAAGAGGAGTAGAAGAACAACAACAGTAACAACAACGAAGCCAATGACAACTAAAATTAAGACTAAGAAGACAAGGAGGGGTTGGGGAGAGGAGGAAAAAGAGGGAGGAGACGGGAGGAGAATGAGGAGCCAACTATGATGATGATAACAGCTAACATTCACAGAGCACTTACTAGTTGCCAATCCATCCCTAAGCAGATATTCACAGATACTCTATTTTACAAATAAGGAAACTAAGGTACAGAGTAGTAACAATGAAGAAGGAAAGAAAGCATTCAAGAAGGTCCCGGGATCTCCTAGACACTTGAGCAAAGTGAGCCTGGAGCAAGTTACTGTTGCAGTGGGGGATGGAGGGAAAGCAAAGGTGAGAGACATAAGTAAAAGAATGAAGAACTCAAGAAATCTTGGGGGGGGGGGGGGGCCTAGCTGGTTTGGCTCAGTGGATAGAGTGTCAACCTGTGGACCAAAGGGTCCCGGGTTCGATTCTGGTCAAGAGCACATACCTCGATGACAAGCTTCTCCCTGGCCCGGGTCCTGGTCAAGGTGCATGCAGGAGACAACCAATCGACTTGCTTCTCTCACATTGATATTTTTCGATATTTGGGGAGGACAAGTCCTAGTGATAAGCTTGTTGTCAACTGTGGAAAGGGAAGGGAGGACTTAAAAATTACTACTAGGCTTTGGAGCCTAACAACTATGTGTGTCAATGGTGCTGTTTATCATGTGACAGGACACTAGATGAGAAGCAAGTGGGGAAGAGCAGGAGACTGCATTTTATCAAGTCGGTAAAAACAATCCAGTGGAGTTGTCCATAAAAGTAGTTGGAGAGAGATATGAGCATCATCCATGTGTAGATGGAAACTGAAACCATCAGAGAGATTGGGATCACCTAGGGAGAATATGAGAAAAAGGGGGAAAAAGGCCTAGGAACAGAATGCTGACCCTGAAAACACAACAAGAATCATTCATAACAACAAAAAAGTGGAAGAACCTTAATGTCCCTTGATAGTAAAATAGCTAAATACAGTATATTTATTCTATGAAATACTATACAGTAGCCAAAAGAGTAAGTACCTTTTTTTTAATCCTTGCCCAAGAATATTTTTTCCATTGATTTCTAGAGAGAGTGGGAAAATGGAAGGGAGGGAGGAAGGGGAGAAAGAGAGAAATATCAATTGGTTGCCTCCCGTATGTGCCCCTACCAGATCTGGGGAATCTGCAACCAAGGTATGTGCCTTTGGTCCGAAATTAAACCCTTGACCCTTTGGTCCATGGGCTGGTGCTCTAACCACTGAGCAACTGGCCAGGGCAGAATAAGTATCTTTATGTACCAACGTGGAATACTATCAAGGCATACTACTGAATCAAAGACAGAAATACCACAATACATAAAATGTAACCCTATTTG
>NW_006299593.1:2636985-2651271 GCF_000327345.1 Myotis davidii | reverse complement strand
TTAAAATGTGGGAGCAGGAATATTCAAAATATCTATAATATTCTGAGTTTTTAAAGATCTGTTCTTTGTAAAATTAAATAGCAATTTTTCAAAAAAATAATGGGAATTTGTACTGTTTTCCCAACTTTGCTGTGAACCAAATTGTTCTTTAAAAAAAACAACTTAATTTTTTTTTAATAGGCAGAATAGGGAGCCTACAAAGGACATCCTTTGCTTCAGATACTAAATTTTCTGTCCCTTTCATACCCACACTGGCCTTAATGTTCTGATCTTCTGGCTTTCCACCTGCCCACATCTGTAACATTAATACCAAACCCTGTAATTCCATGCTCTATTCTGATTCCTTAAGCCTGGCCAATAATCCCCTAGCCTAGTCAGAGCCCCAGGAGAGGAGGTCAGACACCAAAATCCTACACAAACATGGCAGAATGAGTATAGGTGCCAGCATGAAGGACAGGGATCAAGTAGCCTCGCTGGCTAGCACAAGTGTCAAAGAAGAAAAGGTATTTGAAAGTCTGAAAGCAGCTCTGCAGTGCTGGGGAATGGGGGTAGGGGTCAGTCAGGCAAAATCAGGGGGAAGTAATATGGGGTAAGTTGAAGAAAGAGCCAATTGCACTTATAAAAATTTTAAGTACTGTAATATGGTGGAAACCAGGTTTACAGTAAATGGGAGAAGCTACATTCTGTGAAAGGGTCAGGAGCAGAGTATGTGGAGATATGTGTCTAGACATATCTAGAAGAGTCACCTCATATCAGAGCAGTAATTTCAGGAGGCACAGTATAAGTTTAAAAGCTGGAGCAGCCAGGAACTTGGCTATCTCCTGAAAAGAACAGAGGTTCTACAAATGAGGAGAAAAAAATAGTGAATAAAGCCTTTCCTTCTGTAAACCAAAGGCAGAGAGAGATCCTGGCAGATCTCTAGAGACTGTGCTCTTAACTTTCAACTTTCTGAGGATGAAAGACAATGTATTTGGTCTACGTGTTTTCCTGGTTACCCAAAGAAACGATACTGCCTAGGTCTTACGCAAGGCTGATTCATCACCAATTAGTCTATATCACAGCCCGCTGAGCCTTATGTATCACGCATTCCCATACCAGACACTCTAGAAAGAAAACAACCTGGTGTGAGCTGTCAAAGTCCTCTCAGGTACCCGACCTCACCCTCTGGGGTAGGTTTCATTTCAAAACTGAAAGGGACTGAAAGGCTGGGGAAATCCAAAGATCAAGACAGCCAGGAATAGGTGATTCCCAGTAAAACAGGATCCCAGGCAGGAACTCAAAACAGAAACCAGACCACTGATAAGGCACAGTCTATGGTATCTGTCTTCAAGCCTTCAGATGCCATTTTTATGTTTTCCAATATATGCAATAAGGCATGGCCATGATTATCTAACTTCTGATAACTAAATATCTAATTCTCTAAGTGTTCAATCAACTTCCTGGCTTTATTAAGTTTTAGAGCGTTGGGGTAACTTCAATAACTGAGATACTAGGGAACTGGGAATTTTGCAGTCCTTCAAATGGACATTTTAATTATAATTAATTTAATCATTTCTTCTTCCTTTGGCAAAATTCCTCTCTCACTAAAAAATTTCCAAGTTGTTCATAATGGCCCTCTCATTAGAGCAATATCCAATACAATGAAAGTCTAACTCACAAAGGAGGCTGTTTGCTTGAGGTTCATTTTAACTAATTTAGTGGCCTTGGGCTCAGTTTCCTCATCTATAAAATAAGGAATTAGAAACAGATGGAAGGAAAGCAATAAAGCTTATCTGAACTAAGAAAAGACTTAAGTTTTTAAGTCTAAAAGGTTCACCAAGTGGCAAGCAGGCGTTATTTTAAAAAGACACACACCTAAGGATATCATGGCGAAACATAAAGCACGAAGAAAAATTTACAAACTTTCAAAAAGAGAGAACAGGTTATTACTTATAAAGAAAAAAGTATCCTATTGGCATAGGACTTTTCATTTGTATCACTAGAAACTGAAGACAGTAAAAAGCTGCATACAGACTTTGTAGAGACTAGTACTATTCAAGAATGCTAAATCCAGAAAAGATATAATTTATATACCTGAAGGTTAAAAAAAAAACAACAAAAAACTGGATATATAAGGACCTAGAAAATATCACCCATGTCTCTTTTCTAAGAAAATCACTCAAAGAAGTATCTTGGTCAAATAAATATTTAAAATTGGAATAAAGCTGGAAAAGACAAAGTATACACAGATGTGTTTCCCCTCCCCTCAAAAATATCTTTTCATGAGGTTGTACCAGATGACTTCTGATGGCCTTTGGGAGTACAGGCAAAAACTGCCCTGTACACAACCGGCCCTGGCAGTCTGGGTTTGTGCGTCGTTCATCACCTAGTGGTTGGAAGAAGTAAATGCAGTTTCATCAAGTGCCTGGATAAACCACCAGCCATTTTGTGAGCTCTGTGTACAGGGCAGCAACCTGATATCCTAGAGATTACAAGAGTAGGAGACTACCTTCAGACTCATATACAATTGTATAGATTCAGCTCGTTATCCATTCATTCCCCCAAAATGTGGGAAGGACCCACACTTTGTGCCTAACTAATCACAAGAAGCATAAATTTTATTGTAAGACTATACTTACAAAAGTAAGAGATAGAGATTGCTTCTGTGCCGACCAATCTGAATTGAATGCAAGTTTATTTTTTTTTTAAATATATTTTATTGGTTTTCTACAGAGAAGAAGGGAGAGGGACAGAGAGTCAGAAACATCAATGAGAGAGAAACATCGACCAGCTACCTCCTGCATGCCCCCCAGTGGGGATATGCCCGCAACCAAGGTACATGCCCTTGACCGGAATCGAACCTGGGACCCTTGAGTCCGCAGGCCGACGCTCTATCCACTGAGCCAAACCGGTTTGGCGAATGCAAGTTTAGATGCTACAAGAAAACTACAGTCCTGGCCTGTTTTTCTCAGTGGTTAGAGTACTGATCTGGGGACTGAAGGGTAATGGGTTCGATTCCTGGTCAAGGGCACATACTGGGTTACAGGTTCGCCCCCTGGTCAGGGTGCCTGAGGGAGGCAACCAACTGATGTGTCTCTTTCATAGATGCTTCTCTCTCTGCCCCTCCCTTCCACTCTCTCTCTCCAAAAAAAAAACCAAAAACAAAAACAAAAAAACCTCTCTAAAAAATATCCTAGGGCCCTAACCGGTTTGCTCTATGGATAGAGCATCAGCTGGCGGACTGAAAGGTACCAGGGTCGATTCCAGTCAAGGGCATGTACCTTGGTCGCGGGCACATCCCCAGTAGGGAATGTGCAGGAGGCAGCTGATCGATGTTTCTCTCTCATCGATGTTTCTAACTCTCTATCCCACTCCCTTCCTCTCTGTAAAAAAATCAGTAAAATATATTTAAAAATAAATAAATAATATCCTAGGGTGAGGATTAAAAAAAATTTTAAAAAAGAAAATTGTAAATATGCTTTATAAATACGAAGAATGTCTTCCAACCTTCACAAGACTAGCATGTGGTAGATTGTATTTCTTCTGTATGATTCCAGGGGACAGGCCTAAAACGGATAAGTTATCTAATTAGATTACAATTCAAAACAAGAAATAATTTCCTACCAATGAGAGCTATACAACAGTATAATGGGACTCCTCAAGAAGTGATGAGTTCCTCAGCAATGGAAGTATTCAAAAGGAACTTGGATGGTCATCTGTCAGGGAATGACAAAGCATTCCTGTAACTAACTGGATGGCAATCTGGAGACAAGGCGCTTGACTGTATTACTGCACAGGCCCTTTCCAACTCCAAGGGTCTATCATTCTAAACAGAACAAAAACAAAACAATCAAACAAAACCCACTAATAAATACAGTCCTCTCTCTGCTTTTTTTTTTCTAGCTCCAACCCGACATTATAACTTAGTGGATTTGATACCACTTTCCACTTGAGTAAATATAGAGAAAGTATTAACTCTATTTGCTTCACTTTCATTATCTGTAAATATACAAGTACCAATCTCATAATATAACTATGACGATTAAGTAACATAATACTTTGTAAAGTACTTTAAAAAGTGCCTATCACATAGAAAGTATATAAAACTAGCATCTTGAAAAGGAAAGTGGACTAGTGAGGTAGGGGGTAGTTTGGAAAATGAAACCTAAATGTGCTGCTTGTTTTAGTTATCTATACTCAATCCTCAACCAAAGCATTCCTGACTGTTGCTGGCCAGAGGCAATGTTCCCTTGGCAACCATCATCAAAAAAGAGATCAGACCTACCTTCTTCAGGAAGGCAGCTCACTCTCTGCCTAGAACTCTGGCATCTTCCCTGCACAAAGCAGACTCCCTAAAACCTCACAAATACCACTGCTTCAAAGTCAAGAAGCTGAGCTACTATTACTCTCCTCATTTCATATGATCAATCAGAGAACATCAGAGGTAGGAGGGATCTGTCTCAGGGATGGTTCAGAGCGACACAGCTGCTTAATGAATGTGGACAATATGGCTGAGAAAAGTGAAGTTCTGGACCAGGCAAGTTGATGATAGGGTCAAGACAAGATCACCCCCCTCGACACAGGAGTTTATAAAAAGATAAAATAATAATAAATAAATAAACAAATAGACAAGATCACCGTGGCCAGTGTGGCTCAGTTGATTGAATATCATCCCATGCACCAAAAGGTCGCTGGTTCGATTCCAGGTCAGGACACATGCCCAGGTTGTGGGCTCAATCCCCAGTGGAGGGCGACCAGGAGCTAATGGATGTCTCTCTTTCTCCTTCTCCCTTCCTCTCTGTAAAATCAATAAAAATAATAATGAGGAGGAAGGTCACAGGCCCAACACTCAAAATCTTCCCATTTTTTCGATGGGAAAAACAACTGGTCCTACTAAGCCACCAGGCCCATACTTTACACAGGTAAGGGAGGAATACGAGTAGAGTGTAGAGGTTAAAAGCATGGATGCTGGAGCCAGATTGCTTATTCAGATCCCAGCTGTACCACTTACTGTGTAATTTTAAGCCAGTTTCCTAACCTCTCTCTGTTTCTATAAAATAGGGATAAGAGCAACTATTTTATAGCATTATTTTAAGGATTTGATGAGATAACCCATGTAAAATGCGTGGCACATAGAAAGTGTTCAACGTGTACACTGCTCTACTTTTCTTCATTACCACGTTTATTAAGAAGAGAAACAAATCATACTAACTAGAGAAACCAGACAAGCTTCTACCTCTAATCCAAAGAGCACTGGGAAGGGCATAGGTGTTTATTCAGCTGTTTTCTGGCCAGGAAACACCCTATGGGTTAATTATGGAGAAGACCATCAACCCACCACTCATTCGTTTTTTTGGATCTAGGTAAGAATCAACTCAAAGAATAACCAAGCACATGCTATGGTGATAAGATGCTTAAGATAACAAATAAGTGAGGTCCAAACCCAAGCCTAGCTTTTACATCTATGTTTACCTCAGGTTGGACAAAATGCAGTTCTTATCCAGTCTCTTCCCCTAAACCAGCGGTTCTCAACCTGTGGGTCGTGACCCCTTTGGCGGTCGAACGACCCTTTCACAGGGGTCGCCTAAGACCATCCTGCATATCAGATATTTACATTACCATTCATTACAGTAGCAACATTACAGTTACAAAGTAGCAACGAAAATAATTTTATGGTTGGGTCACAACATGAGGAACTGTATTTAAAGGGCCAGAAGGTTGAGAACCACTGCCCTAAACCCATGAAGGTGGTGTAGTGTAATTGTTAAGAAAGAGTTCTGAAGTCTGGCTGCCTCGGAGCAAATCCCATCATTTATTTACTGTGTCACTTAGGCAAAAAAATCTTACCTCTCTCTAAGCTTTGTTTCTCCATCTGTTAAATGAGGATAACAATTATTTTAATTATGATAACAGCTGACATTTGGTGAGCATTTTCTATGTGCCAAGCACAATACTAAGCACTTTACATGGCTTACATTATTTTAATCATTACAATTTTATGAAGTACTATTATTACCCTCATTTTACAGATACAGATGAGGAAAATAAAGTATTTTTCTTTTCTTATCCAAAGCCACATGGCTAGTTGCTGGCAAAGCTTGGCTCCGTGGATAGAGCATTGGCCTGCGGACCAAAGGGTCCCGGGTTCGATTCCAGTCAAGGGCCATGTACCTTCGTTGCAGGTTCCTCCCTGGCCTGGGCCCTGGTCAGGACTCGTGCAGGAAGCAACCAATTGATGTGCTTCTCTCAAATCAATATTTCTCTATGTCTTTCCCTCTCTCTTCCACTTTCTCTAAAAATCAATGGAAAATATCCTTGCGTGAGGATTAAAAAAAAAAAAAAGCTGAAGAGTCATTGCAAGACATCTGACCTCAAAGTCTATGTTCCTTACTCCTAACACTGTTCTACCTCTCATAGCACCAGCCTGATATGGTTGTTATGTTGTTAAAATAAGACAATCCACAAAATGTGCTTAGCACAGTGCCTTTTTCATCAAGGTTAGCCATTACTATTATTACTATTATCATCATCATAGACTCCTTTGAACCTCTCTCAAATTCTACGGTCTCCAACTAAAAAAAAACCCTAGCCAGTTTGGCTCAATGGATGGAGTGTCTACCTTCAGAATCAAGGGTCCCAGTTCCATTCCGGTCAAGGGCATGTACCTTGTTTGCGGGCACATCCCCAGTAGGGGGTGTGCAGGGGGCAGCTGATCGATGTTTCTCTCTCATCAATGTTTCTGGCTCTCTATTCCTCTGCCTTCCTCTCTGTAAAATATCAATGAAATATATTTTTCAAAATAAATAAATAAAGGAAAATGGTTGTTTTCCTTTCTAGATACCAACTCACTTGGCAGCAAGGAGTGGGGTTCTAGCATTTCATTTCTCTCATGCAATATAGGGATAAGCATCTGAGTAGAGAGAAATATTTTCTATAAAGCAATATATTAGTCTTTGATTTCAAGAAGAAAAGCTTTATTGTTCTCATTAGAAAATTAAAATTCTTTCAAAATAAAGCAGAAATATACAGTACTTGCTTTAAAAAAATTATCTGTCCTTTACAATCTTCTCTTTTCATTCTCCTAGTCTCAAACCCACGTTATTTAGTCATTTAATCCTCACATTACCTCTATTTGACAAGAGCAGAAACTGAGGCTCAAGACCAAACGGCTAATAAGTGGATAGTCAGGAATTCCGGAAAAGAATTTTCAGATATGGGAGAGGTAAAGATAGTAAACTCTTGCACTTATCCTGAGAGGAGGTGGCTATGACAGAAGGTTCTTAGGAGGTACCTAAAAATAACTAAGACTGACAATGGAATTTTTAAGAAACTCTTGCTATTAACAAGGCAAAACCAAACACAAACTATAACCCAAAAGCCAGTAATGCCAGGTAGCTATCATCAATACTGCCCTCCAAGAGGCAGTGCAATTATTTTTTTTTGCATTTACTGTATTTTATTTCAATCGACTTAAAACTTATACCGAACCTTACTTTTCAAAAACTTTTAGCTTAACTTGTATATGTAAATTTACTTTTTCTGCTGTAAATTTTATGAAAGCTAAATACAGACCAAATATTTCCAATGAAAATTTAGCACATTTTTTTCTTTCAGTTTCAGCAAATTATTAAGTCTGACAAAGCAGAACGTTGTCTCTGAAAACATTCATACTCTTGCACACCAGTCCTTACCTCCCCAATTCCAAAATGATGTATCACTTTATCCTGCTAGAAAACACAGTACTGTTTTGGTCAAAATAATCATTTTTTAGACTAAGAAACTTGAGGGCAGCCCTGGCCAGTGTGTCTGTTGGTTGAGGATTGTCCATGCACCAAAAGGTCACTGGTAGATTCCCAGTCAGGGCGCATGCCCAAGTTTCGGGCTTGATCCCAGTAGGGGGAAGGAGGGGCCGGAGGCAGTCGATTGATGTTTCTCTCACACATGGATGCTTCTCTCTCTCTCTCTCTCTCTCTCTCTCTCAAAAATCAATAAAACATTTTTTTAAAAAGAAGGAAACGTGAGGGCAGGAACACCATCTTATTCATACAGATCTTCCTCTCCTTATCCCTCTATGTGGGCTCAATCTCCTGTGGAGGGCCAGCAGGAGGCAGCCGATCAATGATGTCTCTCTCTCATCGATGTTTCTCTCTCTCTCTTCTTCTCCTTTCTTCTCTCTCTAAAAAAATCAATTAGAATGTATTTTTAAAAAGAGCAAAGGAGGAAGAACATTTAAAAACTATTCTAATAGTAGCAGGGGAAGTAGTGTGAAGTGTTCAATACCTGAATGTATTATTTTCAAGGTACAGCTGACAGGACCTGCTGGTGTACTGGATGAAGAGAGTAAGAGAAAAAAACAAGTCAAGGGAGAGGTCACCATACATTCAATACAACTGAAACTGAGATGGGGATGAATTGCCAGAGAAAGAGGTTTGAGAGGAGAAGTTCCATAGTCCATTTTTTAAATATGTTAAGTTCAAGAAGCTATCAGATACCCAAGTGGAGGTATCCAGTAGGCACTAGGATATAAAAGCCTTGACTTCAGGGGAAGACATTCAAGCTAGTAACATACACTTGAGAATTGTCAGGGTATAAATAGTATTTAGTCTTGAAATAAAGCACCTAGGAAATGAGCACAGACAGAGAAGGAATCCAAGGACTGATCCAAGTACTCCATCATTGGAGGCTGAAGAGTGAAGGGTGGGGGGTGGAGAGGGAGGTTGAAAAGGAGAAGGATGGATGGTAAGGTAGGAGGAGAACCACGGCGTGGCATCCTGGAAGCCAAGTGAAACTAGTGTGCAAGAAGGGAGTGTCAAATGCTACTCAGAGGTCAAGAAAGAAGACAACTGAGAAATGATTACTGAATGATCTATGTGTTATTTTCTAAGCATGTTCTTCCCTACTACACAATATCACTTATCTTTTAATCCAAGGAAAATCCCAGTATTAGCCTATGAATACACATAAGGTTTCTGTTTAATGCAGATATATCCGTGTCTCATAAAAAAAAAAAAATCAATGCTCTTAATCTGGACACAACATATTTTACAGTGAATAATGTTGAACAAATGCTTTGTCTGGTTCAAGTAATTGTCTCTCTGAAACAAGGTCCCCAACTACATCTTGCTTGTGCTCAGGAGGCGAAATCAGATAATTCAGCTATTTAAAAGTATTTATTTTGTTCTGCCACAAAGTAGCAATTACTCTTCAACTCATTTCCCTGTTCCTTAATTCAAACATCCTAGCCAAGACCCTAAATTTCTACATACTCCTTTAAAAACAAAGCAGAACACAATCAAATTCAAAACTTGGATGAGAAAGAGATATGTTGTGCCCTCACCTTCTTTCTTTTACTGCACAGAAGGTTAACAATCATTTGCTAACTCAAAAGCTGTGATTTATATTTTGTCCTTACACTAAGACTGGAAATAAAATTTCCGGTGTCTTAATCTTAAAAAAGAATTACTGCTACAAAATAAGGACTTTAACTCTGTGCTCTACCAAGTAAAGTCTCAATAATCTACATTTCTGAAGCAGAACAATCATCACCAATAACTGGATCATGCAAACATCGTTCATGCCTTCCTAAAATGACTATAACTTCTGAAGGAACTCTGCCTGTAATACCCTTCCCTGCTCTCCACCTTGCAATTTGCCAACTGGAGACTCAACCTGAATGTTAACTTCTCTAGGCAGCCTAGATCCCTGGGTCCCCTCCAAAACTGCATCAAGGTCCCTAGTTGAGCCCATAGCACCCTCTGCTTACTCATATCCTAACACTTTAACACTCTGAACTGTAAACCTACTGAGTAGTCTATCTCCCTCTCCAGACCATAAACATCTTGAAGGCAAGGATAGGATCTCATTCATTTGACTATCCTTAGTGTTTGGGATATATCGAACAATCAGTGTTTATTGAATGAATAAAATGAAATTTGACCTGGAATACCTTATGTTGATTTTGTAGCACATTTTTCCTTAATAAACTAACTGAACTGATGCAGATATTAAAATTACTGGCACCTAGTCACATCCCCAGCTGATAGCAAACACAAAAATATTTTCCCCACCTGATACTGGAAATAAAAAATTAAAAGAGATTTGCTGCTCAAGATCAGCTCAAGGAGTTACTATACCAGCTGCTCTTCCTGGTTCAAGACAGCAGCCTATGCTTCCTACAATACAGGAGGGGCTAATGGATCTCTGGATTGTTCTTGTCACCTCCCTTCCACCAATCCTGTATTCTCCTCTTTTCTGCCCTATTATTTTCTCTTTCGTTTTCTTACCTTCCTTTCCTTTCTCACTTTTGATACTTAGCATTTGCTAATTATCTGTTCTCATTTCCCCTTTAACTTTTTTCTGTACTCCCTTCTCCATGCCTTATTTCAGAGTGACCCTGGGGAACCTATGGGCATTGCTTTGCCCAACTGGGAGAACTTAGGCCAGGATGTTGCTGTATCTCCTCGTCACTTCTGGAAGGCACACCAACGTATTTCTTCTGTTTCTGAGGAAACAAGTACCGACCCTCTAACAGCAATGCAGGGTCACCAGCAAATAAAGTCAAATTGTTACTATCCACACAAAGTGGGAATGACGTTTCTAGGCTGCACTCTGAAAGTAATGAGAGAAAAGGACTCTTAATTTACTATAATTTTAAATAAAAGAGAAATGGGAAGCTAAGTGTGAAAAGGGAAGAGAAAAAGAAACCATGTTGTTTTTTTTAAAAAAAAAAAATGCTGGTGTCTTGGTAGGGCAAACTGAAAAAGCTGCCGTATACTTACTGGGCCAGGTAGTTCAGGAAAAAAATGTAATCCCTGCCCCTGGGAATCCAAGAGTCTTACTGAGTAGGAATCATGCCCACCACTCCCCAAATCCATAAATGTAAACATTAGAAAATAAGAAGGAAGAGATTCTCTTAAATCAAGAGTCAGAAACCTAACATAAGTGGATTGGATGTTCTGAAACAGAAAAATAAAGACTGAATGGAAAGCTTTCCGAGTTTAAAATAGAGGTATTCCATGTATCAAAGTCAGTGTCGCAAACATGAGAAGCAAAGGAAAGGAACAATCCACAACTAGGAGTCAAGAGGCTCAGCTCAGGTCCTACTAAGCTGTGTAAACTTGAGCAGGTCACTTCACTACTTTGATCCAGAAATGGATCTTCCATAAAATAGGTAGAATAATATCTTTCTGGAAACACTGCCTGTGATGATTAAGTAAATAATGTGATATCACTTTAGTCAATGTGAGGTAAGAGGAGCAAAAATCCTTCCTCTGAATGGAGTATAAATCCTGTGGTTCAATTTCCAGAGTCTAAGCCTGATTCACCTGCCCAGCCTCATTAAACCCCTTAACCAACCTGCAGTCACTCAAGTGGGAGGAGAAGAGTCCTGTGTGAGGCTCCAGAGGTGGGGTGGTGACTAGTCAGTTGCTCCATTATCTCAGTGGCTTCATCTGTAAAATGGGTGGTGTCTGAAGAAGTGAGTAGTCCAGCGCCCTTTTTGCCAGATCTCAGGATCACCAGAGGTACCTGTGGCCCGTACAGCACATTATCAATACCAAAACATATTACAACTTAATAAACAGCCAAATGTAGGCTATTCTTGGGAGGAGGTATAAGACTCTGGAGGAAGTGGGCAGATTAAGAACTAGTAAAGTGAGGAGGTAGATAGAGTCCTGAAGGTAAGAAATTAAGAGAATATTTCAAGCATAAAAGACTTAAGATAGGCAGTCTTGTGAATACAGACCCAATGGATAAAATTTTCTTTAGGGAAAATAAATAGTTGGCAGATGCTTTGAATCATGATTAATTCTTGATTATATGTATTTTAGTCCTTTTGTTGTCTCTTAAGTTTTTAACATTTACTAATATTTTTAATTCCCTAATCAACTATCTCCCTACAACAGTGATGGCGAACCTATGACACGCATGTCAGAGGTGACATGCGAACTCATTTTTTTGGTTGATTTTTCTTTGTTAAATGGCATTTAAATATATAAAATAAATATCAAAAACATAAATCTTTGTTTTACTATGGTTGCAAATATCAAAAAACTTCTATATGTGACACGGCACCAGAGTTAAGTTAGGGTTTTTCAAAATGCTGACACGCCGAGCTCAAAAGGTTCGCCATCACTGCCCTACAAGATAAGGCCCTCTATAGAGAACAGTATAGGAGTTAAGTATTCAGGCTCTGGGCCCAGATTGCCTAGCTTGAAATCCTTGCTTTACTAGCTATGTGACCTTCTTAGACGAAATCCTTCAGCTCTCTGTACCTCTGTGAAAAGGAAGTAACATCACTCCCACCTCAGCATGGAACCCTGCTTAGGCACCCATTTGTTGCTGGGCCCACAAGCGATTTATTACATTGAACTCAGGAGGTTTGTGGGAATTATATATGTACATTAATCATATTGGTAACACCTAATAACGGGTTTTTCATCACTTTAGTTTTGATGTGCCCCTATTTTTTTATTTTTAATCCTCATCCGAGGATATTTTTCCACTGATATTTTAGAGAGAATGGGAGAGGGAAAGACAGAAAGAAATACTGATGTGAGAGAAACACATTGATGGGTTGTCTCCTGCACTTGCCCTGACCAGGGCCGCGACTGAGGAGGAGCCTGCAACCGAAGTACATGCCCTTGATTGGAATTGAACCCGGACCTTCAGTCCGCAAGCTGACACTCTATCCACTGAGCCAAACAGGCGAGGGCTACTAGCATGTACCCCTATTTTTAACATAAAGGCAAAAATAAAAATCACCAGAGTAGCCCTGACCAGTGTGCTCAGTGGTTGGAGCATCAGCCTGTGCACGGAAGGGTTGTGGGTTGGCTCCCTGCCCTAATTGGGGGTAGGAGGCAATCAGTCAATGTGTCTCTCACACGGATGTATCTCTCTCCCTTTCCCTCTCCCTCCCTCTCTCCCTCCCTCTGAAAATGCAATGGAAAAAATATCCCCTGGTGAGGGTTAACAAAACCAACAAAAATCACCAGGCAGTGTGGCTCAGTGGTTCAGACTCCAGTAAGGACACATGCCCGGGCTGAGGGGCTTGATCCCAGTACTGGGCATGCAGGAGGCAGCCGACAGAAGATGTCTCTCTCCCTTCCTCTCTCTCTAAAAATCAGTAAAACATCGTTTTAAAAAATTACCCGGATATATTGCATATCATAAAGGATGCGTACCATTTTACAAAAATGCTGTTTCTGTTATATACATGGTACATAGATGTCAGTGATTAAGTAAAATGTATTCCTCACAGCGGTGTGCTTCTGAAAAGTGGGGAGCTCTGAATTCACACACAATGGAGCTTCCACGGTGCGGGCACGGAGTGAGCCTGAGCGCTACTCCCCTGCTGCTGCCGGATGCGCCTGCCGAGCAGGGGTCTGTAGGTAGGACAGTGCCGGGGCCATGGGAGCACGCTCCGCACCCCGAGAGGCTGGCGACGGGCTGTGAGTGAGAGGACGCAGAGGCCCTGCTCTCCGTGTCCGACACCCACGCGCAGCGCTGCTTGGGCACAGGTGTGGCCGGGCCCACAGGTTATTTATGACCCTGCACGGAGGCGCCACAGACGGCACTGTCTCTAACTGTCATGCTCTGTCAATATTTGCGGAGAAACGGGGGCCTGGCGCCGGTGCACAACTGTCTGTCTTTACCTGGTTGGGTGGGGAAGGCGGAGTCACAGCCACTGGAGCTGAAGGAAGCGAGTGAGTCAGAGAGAAACTGCTGCTCCCTGGAGCCGGGCGGACGCCGAGGCCCGGGTGAGGCCGGACGGACGGCTGCCGAGCCTCCCTCCGTGCGGCTGAGTCACCCCCTCCCGTCCTCCCCCCGCACCTCGTCCAAACCAGCCCGGAACCACGGGAACCCCCAAACGCGTGCAAACAGGGGGGCAACTCCCCACCAAAAGGTCACCTGCGGGGATCCCTTTAAACGACAAGCCCACCTGGACGTTCAACTAGAGCTGAAATTCTGAAATTCTGACGTACGGAAACACTTGGAGGTGTGCTCACCCATAAGGAAATAAGGTGGTCTGGGTTCCATCCTTGACACTGTGACCTTGAGTTAATCACGTCATCTCCCTGTGCCTAAGTGAATTCATCTGCTAAAAAAAAAAAGAGAGAGAACGATCATACCACCTACCTCGGAGGGTCAGGGTAAAATGAGATGTTTGCAGTAAAATGCCTCACACAGACCGAGCACTGGCCCAGGCACAAGAAATGCCTGTCCTTTACTAAGCGTGACCACCAGGGGCAACTGAGGGTCACTGTCCGACTCGCCGGCGGGAAAAACCACGCCGCCCGGCCCCCCCGG
>NW_006299593.1:2636621-2636888 GCF_000327345.1 Myotis davidii | reverse complement strand
GGGGCAGGCGCCACAGCAGGCGGGGCGGGTGGGAGGAGGGCGAGGGGGGAGCGTTCGAGAGCTTTCGCGCGAACCCCAATTTCTCGTTGGCGACGAATCCGGACCACGTGCGGCCATTTTGTGTAGAGGAAAAATGGCGGCCACCCCCGTGGGGATGGAGGGGAGGGGGGGCAGAGAGTCAGCCGTTAGCCGCCTTCCCTGAGGGGCCCTGAGGCACTTTGCGCCCACAGCCTTTCCTGCCTGGCTTGGCTGAAGGGAAGGGCCAGG
>NW_006299593.1:2636183-2636519 GCF_000327345.1 Myotis davidii | reverse complement strand
CACCAAGCGGGACAAGGGCGGCCTGGCCGCAGCGGGAGCCTAAGCCGTGCGGGGAAAGCCGCAGGAGCGCCCCCAAAGCACTGCTCGGCACCCCCAAGAGGCACACCATTGTCTTAAACAGCTGAGGGGACTGCCACAACTAAAGCGCCACCGGGGCGGGAGGTGGGGTTTCTGCGGGCTTAACCGAAAGAAACTTGCAAAATGCAAACAAAGCATTATGTAAATGGACGCCATGCTTTCGGGGCCACGTTTCTAGCACTTCCCAGAAACCACGAACAGCGCCGCAACTTGGGCGGCGGCCGGGGGTGGGTTTCGGCCTTTCTCCTCACCGGCCAC
>NW_006299593.1:2602628-2635888 GCF_000327345.1 Myotis davidii | reverse complement strand
GCCAGGCCTGCCCTCGTTCCTCCTGGCCCAAACGCCTTTTGCAGGGCGGCAAAATAATGTGTCGCCCCCATCCACAACACTAACGTTTCCAAACCTCTGCCGGTGCCACCAGGGTTAACAAAATAAATATTTTGTTTTAAAAATTTGCCGGACTCAGAGTGTCTGCCCATCGGAGCTTTATAGTCAAGGATAGGTTGTTAAAGGATTTTTGTAAAACTACCATCTGCAGGTTGGCGCAATCTTGTGACCTAAAAAAGACGGGTCCTCATTTTTTTTTCAAGGGGTCCTGCGCAGCAAGCACTTCCGGGGTCAGAGGGTACGCGAGGTTGAAAGCGGGCTTCCCCGCCCAGTTTTGGCAGTTTTGGGCCTACACCTCCCCTCCCCCCCCGCCAGCCACCAAAGACTTGACCACGTAACGAGCCCAACTCCCCCGAACGCCGCCCGCCGCTCGCCATGGATGCCGGTGTGACTGAAAGTGGACTAAATGTGACTCTCACCATTCGGCTGCTTATGCACGGAAAGGAAGTGGGCAGCATCATCGGGAAGAAAGGGGAGTCGGTTAAGAGGATCCGCGAGGAGAGTGGCGCGCGGATCAACATCTCGGAGGGGAATTGCCCGGAGAGAATCATCACTCTGACCGGCCCCACCAATGCCATCTTTAAGGCCTTCGCGATGATCATCGATAAGCTGGAGGAAGATATCAACAGCTCCATGACCAACAGCACGGCGGCCAGCCGGCCCCCGGTCACCCTGCGGCTGGTGGTGCCGGCCACCCAGTGCGGCTCCCTGATTGGGAAAGGCGGCTGTAAGATCAAAGAGATCCGCGAGAGCACCGGGGCCCAGGTCCAGGTGGCGGGGGATATGCTGCCCAACTCCACCGAGCGGGCCATCACCATCGCTGGCGTGCCGCAGTCCGTCACCGAGTGTGTCAAGCAGATCTGCCTGGTCATGCTGGAGACGCTCTCCCAGTCTCCGCAAGGGAGAGTCATGACCATTCCGTACCAGCCCATGCCGGCCAGCTCTCCGGTCATCTGCGCGGGCGGCCAAGATCGGTGCAGCGACGCTGCGGGCTACCCGCACGCCACCCATGACCTGGAGGGACCACCGCTAGACGCCTACTCGATTCAAGGACAACACACCATTTCTCCGCTCGATCTGGCCAAGCTGAACCAGGTGGCAAGACAACAGTCCCACTTTGCCATGATGCACGGCGGGACCGGATTCGCCGGAATTGACTCCAGCTCTCCGGAGGTGAAAGGCTATTGGGCAAGTTTGGATGCATCTACTCAAACCACCCATGAACTCACCATTCCAAATAACTTAATTGGCTGCATCATCGGGCGCCAGGGCGCCAACATTAATGAGATCCGCCAGATGTCCGGGGCCCAGATCAAAATTGCCAACCCAGTGGAAGGCTCCTCTGGTAGGCAGGTTACTATCACTGGTTCTGCTGCCAGTATTAGTCTGGCCCAATATCTAATCAATGCCAGGCTTTCCTCTGAGAAGGGCATGGGGTGCAGCTAGAACGGTGTAGGTCCACTCATAACCTCTTTCTGCTGTTTTTCCCATGATCCAAATGTGTAATTTCTGGTCAGTGATTCCAGGTTTTAAATAATTTGTAAGTGTTCAGTTTCTACACAACTTTATCATCCGCTAAGAATTTAAAAATCACATTCTCTGTTCAGCTGTTAATGCTGGGATCCATATTTAGTTTTATAAGCTTTTCCCTGTTTTTAGTTTTGTTTTTGGGTTTTTGGCTCATGAATTTTATTTCTGTTTGTCAAAAAGAAATGTAAGAGTGGAATGTTAAGAAATTTCAGTTTAGTTCTGTAATGTCAAGAATTTAAAAATTAAAAAGTGGATTGGTTAAAAAAAATGCTTCATATTTGAAAAAGCTGGGAACTGCGATCTTAAACTCTTTGTTGGTGCATTTTTTTCCCCCTTCCCTTTAAGTGTTAGGCATTTGCAGGGAGAAACGTGGGCCCGTCCTCGGTATTCTCTCAAGCCCTTTGCATCTCATTGGTAAGATTCCATTTCCTCTCCCTCCCAACAAAGGAACACTGCAGGTTGGGCCTGCTTTGGGATATTTGCAGAGACATAGGGTCTCGCTGGGAGAGTAACATCCCTCCCTCCACCCAAGTTCCAGAGAGGCCTCTGCCCATTTCTCTGATAGAAAACGTGCTTTCTCGGATGGGAAAGTATGCCCACTCGTTAGGACCTCTGAATGGCCCTGTGTCCTGGCCTAACCAGCCCCCACCCCCACCCCCAATCTCACTGGAAAACTCTTAGCCAGGAACAAAAAAATGTTCTGAGGTGGGAGGAGCCCCAGGGGACCCGGAGAGGGGGGGTTGGGGAGGAAGGGAGAGGCTGAGGTGGGGGGAAGGGAACGGAAGGGGGCAAGGGTAGGTTTGAGGGTTTGGAAGGGCATTTGCTAGAGGGTGGTTGGCGGTAGGGATAGAAGGGTCTTGGTTGGGCCGCAGGACTGAATGAATGGGGGATGGTACCAGTGGGGCACACGTGGCAAGCAGGCACCTGTGGCAAGCAGCCTGTCAGAGGATGTTATTACACCTGCCAAGTGGCGTATCCAGAAACAAAAGAGGCCTAGCTCCTAATTCTTCAGCTGTGTGCAATATTTAGAGAAATCATTGTACCAGGAAATAATCCTGCCTAAATGGGGCAGTCTCCAAGGCAGGAATGTAGACTGAGCCATTGGCTAAGTCCTAAGAATGACCTCGGTGTTAAACATGTGGATTTTTGGTTCCTGCCCCAAATTTAGGCTGCATTTTAAAACTCTTAGATTTGAGAGCCACTGATTCTCCTCACCAGTGAATTAGGAAAATCCTGCTGTGAAGGCTCATATCCACATCAGCCGGTGGGACCAGGCTGGACCTGATGAGAGAAGGAAAATGATCATTAGGCAAAGATACACTAGAAACAACACTACGAGACAGTAGACGATTAAGTGCCAAATTGTAGCTCAAACCCCAGGCACTCTGGGAGATCACTAACATGAAGAATAATTCTGATGGGAGGAGAACTTTATCCATGATAAGTATTTGTTGAGACTTACTCTCTACAGGGCATCAGCTCCTTTTTTCCTGAGGTACAGACCTGGTTCTGAGAGTCCCTGGAGGTAAGATTGGGGTCTTCCATGTACTTCACATCCTCTCTGGGGTCCGGCACACAGTCATTGAAAGAAGCCCAGATTCTGGAGTTAAACCTGAGTTCAAATTTTGAGTTCTGCCACTTGTGGCCTTGGGCAAATTATTCCACCTCAGTATAAAATGGTGGTAAAAGTACTCATCTGGGCTTGTGGGAAAAAGAAAATAAGAGCATGTATTTAAAGCAAAAGAGCACTCACAACACAGTATATATGCTTTGGATTGCAAAAAGCCCACTTCTGCCCACAACATATTTGGGCACAGAAGAAAGATTAAAAGGTAGGGAACAAAGCAATGTATACTAAATAAGCTAAGACAATTGGGCTGAGGGGCCAAGACAGGTAAAGGAGTCCCTACTGAAGACCCAGAAATGGGTTAAGTGTCTCCTGAAAATAATAAACACAAATTAAGTTTGCATTAGGTAAGGAAGGAATGGATCATTAGGCTGACCCCTCAAACACCAAGGCAAGTCATTTGCGAGGAGTCCCTGAAACTTGCTGGGTTTCACGGATTTGATTGAACATCTATGTACAAAATGAACTATAACTTGATGCTTTGGTATAATTGGAAGATATATAGCAGCTCATTGTAGTTAGAGTATGGTAGGTGGTAAATGGAGGGAGAGGAGGTGGAAGAAGCCATTAAATCTTTTGAGGCTAAAATTATAAACAGCCTTGAGTGCCAAAATAAAGGGTTTGAGCTTTATCCTAAAAGCCAGTGATCTCCAAACATTTTCTTTAAATGTACCCCTTCAGTAACAAGTCTTCAACATATATCCTTAGTACATATTTTGAGTACTTATAAATTACAAATATGTATACTAGTCATGCTTATTTATAAACCATATACAAACATTAAATGAAAATATATCAGAAAAACAAAAAAATTTAAGTGTAAGTAGCTAAGGTAAAAAACAAATTGAAGCCCAGCTGGCATGGCTCAGTGTTGAGTGTCAACCTATGAACCAGGAGGTCATGGTTTGATTCCTGGTCAGGCCACATGCCCAGGTTGCGGACTCAGTCCCCAGTGCAAGGGGAGGATGCAGGAGGCAGCTGATCGATGATTCTCATTGATGTTTCCATCTCTCCCTCTCCCTTCCTCTCTAAAATCAATAAAAATATATTTTACATATACATATATATTTTTAAAAACACAAATTGAAATCTAATTTCTAATAGTTCTTTTTACCCTTTCCCTCTGGTCATTTTAGAGACCACTTGAAGGGAATACTGGGGAAAACAATTTCAATGTCATAGGTATCCTTGGGGAGTAGAATTTCAGAAGAGTGATGGGGAAGCCAAATTGTACCACGACAGAAGGCACTGGGGTGAGGCAGTGGAGACAGGAGTGTAGCTGGCTCAAAACTTGGTTGTGCAAAGGAAAGAAAGAAATAGACAACTTGAAGGGGAAGAATTGGAGAAATGGGGTTTGGGGGCGTTTATTTTTTATTTTTAAAGGAACCTCACTAAAGGTAGATCATAGGAAATCAATAGAAGGCTGAAAAAAGCTGGAGTTAAGAAAGGACTGGATAGAAGAGGGACTTGGAGCAGTAAATATCAGATGTCGGGCCAATTTAACTATTAGAATGTAATTCACTTTGTCCCCACAGGATTCCTCTCCTCTCTCTTTGGGGCAGCTTGAGTATATCCTGTCCTCTTTTGGATTAAGGACTGGAAATCCTTAATCCAAAGAGTTGCTGTGTTTCTTGTCACAGCCCCATTCCTATCACCAGCTGTTAGGCCACAGCCACTGCCAGTCAGGAGTGTATAATAATTTCTCTAAACATTATTAAGCACCTGTTGTGCCGTAGCCACAGGAGTTTTATCGCCCACCCCAGTCCCCAGGCCCCTCGCTTCACTCGACATATACCACCACCACAGGCCCTACCCCAGGGAGCAGTTTGGGCAATGAATCTTAGGTTCGCCTCTAGAATGGCTACTTACTCTCTGTCACCTGGAGAGTAAACTGTTTGCCCAGAGCTTGAGGTCTGTGAGTCGAATCTACCTCATCCCCTGCTACTCTTGGCTACCCCACGTAGTAGTGAGCCGCATACTGTCCAGCATCTCTGGGCCTGTCCCTCCTGCCAATGAGACAGCACTCAGCCAGACATATAAATAGGCAGTCACAACCAGAGAAGGCTCTGCTGCCAAGTCTCTGGCCACCTAGCCTGGCCTGGGCACCTGTGGGGCGTTCCTAAAATTCCGATCTGATCACATCACTCCCCCGCTTAAAGGCCATCAAGTCCCACCTCTACCCATGGTCTACAGAAGAAAACCCACACTTCTCAGCACAGCTCACAGATACCTTCAGGATCTGTTCCCAGCAGCCTCCGCAGGACAAGGCCTCCCATACAGAATGACTTGTAGCAGTGGTTCTCAACCTTCCTAATGCCGTGACCCTTTGATACAGTCCCTCATGTTGTGGTGACCCCCAAGCATAAAATTATTTCCATTGCTACTTCATAACTGTAATGTTGCTACTGTTATGAATCGTCGTGTAAATATCTGATATGCAGGATGTATGTAGGCGACCCCTGTGAAAGGGTCGTTCAACCCCCAAAGGGGTCGCGACCCACAGGTTGAGAACTGCTGATTCCCAAAGTCATTCTGTTTGGTAATTCTTGCACTTGGGAAATAATCGTTTCCTGGTCATTCTGAGACTGGCTGCCCCCTTCTTTGTTACCCGCCTGGGGTCCTGGGGCTCCTGCTCTTTAGCACCAACACTCAGCAGGGAAATGACACTGCTGAGGAGCAGGAGACTCAGGAGTCCTACCTCTGACATCAACTGCGGGGGTGACCTGGGAGACGCCGCTCCCCCTATCTGGGTCTTAGTCCTCCATCCGAGAAGAGGGGATAAGATAATGCCCACAGTTCTCTGGCTGCCATTGGAAATAATGCCGCCTTTGTGGGTGCCCATCCCTGCTTCTGCTCCTGCCACCAGGCTGCCTTCTGACACATAGATCTTTCATAAACATACTAAGAGAGAGAAACGGAAGTTAAAAAACCAGCAGCAACAAGCCCCGGCTTGGCATTTTGGGTAACTACTCACGAGGGCTTGATTGAGGAGGAAGCAAAAAGAAAGGAACTATCAAAGAATGTTGCTCTGAACATTTCTGAAGGTGCTGCCACCTTTCAACTCCATGGGGAAGAGGAGAGGGCAGGAGAGGGGAAAGCAAAGGGGGCATGCCAGGGAGTTACACGGAAGCAGAGTTAGCCGCCCCCCGCCCCCCCCAGCAGACCCAAGCCTCCTCCCTCTCCTTCCCCTGCTCTCAGGCCCTAACGAAGGGACTCTGTGAGAGGGCTCTGACGCCCGAATGTCCGGTGGACCTGTGTCTACTGAAGGAGAGAGAGGGTGACTGTAGCTGCCCCACTTCTCCTTCCAGGACTCCAGACATCTGCCGCCAGGCTCAGTACACCTTGGTAGGGAGCTGAGGCAGCTGTACTTCAGTGACAGCAAACCCTACCCAATTAGTCCCTGAGGTGGTGGAAGACATCAAATTAGTTATCCCTAAGCAGGGACCCCCTCTGAGGAGATACAGACACACCTTCTTAAACCTGCCTCCATGTGAATGAAAACCTGTACTTCCATTTGTTAGTTCGTTCGCCTCTACTTCAGAAAGCATTTTCAGGGCTTGCTCAAGAGACCTTCTCCTGCCCTGAAAATCAATTTTTAAAAAAGATAAATAAAAATATATATAATTAAACTCATGCTTAAAAAAAAATAACCTTCTCCCACTGGCTCCTGATAGGACCTTACTGAGGTTAGTTGTAATCATTTCCCAGCCTGGGACGTGGCACCTGAGCAGGTCCAAAGCAACATCCTCAGGACTGGCTAACATTTACCAAATTCTTACTATGTGCAGATTACTGTCCCAAGAACTTTAAATGAATTAACTCACTGAATCTATAGAACCCTAGGAGATAGATATTATTGTGGTGCCACTTTACAGGTGAGAAAACTAAGGCACACAGCAATGAGGTGACTTGTCCAAGGTTCAGAGCCAGTATTTGAACATCAGCGATATGGTCCCCACACTGTTCCTCTTACTCACTATTCTGGACTGTCTCACTAAGCCAGAGAAACTGCTCCTGGGAGAGTCTAAACGGACAGATAGTCTTCACTTTATTTTTGTCTTGAATAACTTTTACTGCCCAATTTTTCAAGTAAGATGGTGATACATATTTTATGAAACATACATGAATATGTAATACATGAAAATCCATATTGCTGTTAACATTCTCCATTATTTGTTAAGTATAAGACTCCTTTAAAGTAGCATATATGTATTATATTTTTTATGGGATCATACTCTACACATTGTGTGCTAGTTTTCTTTTTATTAAATTGAGATTCATTCATACACCATAAAATTCGCCATTTTATTTTATTTTTTTAACTAGAGGCCTGGTGCACGAATTGTGCACATTGAAATGAAATTAATTAGGAGAAATATTTTAGAGGCCGGGGAGGGATCGCAGGAAGTTGGCTCCAGGCATGTCCGGCCCATCTCACCCAGTCCCAATTGGCTGGACCTCAGCAGCAAGCTAACCTACTGGTCGGAGTGGCTGCCCCCTGGTGGTGAGTGTACTTCATAGCGACTGGTCAAGCAGTTGACGCGTATCATATTAGGCTTTTATATATAAAGGTATGTTTTTATTGATTTGAGACAGAGAGGAAGGAAGAGGGACAGAGAGAGAGAAATCAATGACAGGAGAGAGGGAGAGAGAGAGAGAGAAACATCAATGGGGTTTGAGCTCACAACCCTGGCATGTGCCCTAACCAGGAACTGAACTGGCAACCTCTAGGTTCATGAAAGGACACTCAACCAACTGAGCCACACTGGCCAGGGTTAAAATTCATCATTTTAGAGTGTACAATTTAGTGGGTTTTGGTATAATCACAACGTTGTGCAATCATCACCACTATCTTATGCCAGACATTTTCATCACTTCAAAAAGGAACCCACACCCATTACTAGTCACTCCTCACTACTCACCATTACCCCTATGATTTGCTTATTCTGGACATTTCATATAAATAGACTTACATAGGATGTGACCTTTTGTGTCTGGTTTCATTCACTTAGCGTAGTGTTTTCAAGATTCATCCATGTTGTAGCATGTATCACTACTTTATTTCTTTTCATGGCTGAATATATTCCATTGTATAATTCTACCACCTTTTGTTTATCCATTCACCAGTAGATGGATATTGGGTTATTTCCACTTTGGGAAATTATGGACAATGCTGTTTTGAAGTTTTTATGTCAACCTATGGTTTCTTGGGTATATACCTAGCAGTGGAACTGCTGGGTCATATGATTACTCTATGCTTAACTTTTTGAGAAACTACCAAATTGTTTTCCCAGTGGCTGCACCATTTTACATTCCTACCAGCAGTGTATGAGGATTCCAATTTTTCCACATTCTTGTCCAGGCTTGTCAGTTTCCTTTCTTTTCTTTTTTTGCAGTCACCCAAGTGGGCATGAAGTGGTACCTCATTGTGATTTTGATTTGCATTTCCGTAACGATTTGAGTTTTCTTTATTGAGTATTTTATTTGGAGGACTGTCTACTCCAATATTTTGCTAATTTTAAACATTGGGTTATTTGTCTTTTTATTATTTATTTGTAAGAGTTCTTTATATATTCAGAATCTTACCTGATAGATGACTGTAAATATTGCCTGCTATTCCGTGGGTTGCCTCTTAACTTTCTTAATAGTGCCCTTTGAAGCACAAAAGTTTTTAATTTTGATAAAGTTTACCTATTTTTTCTTTTATTGTTGTGCTTTTGGTGTCATATTTAAGAAACCATTGATTAATCCATTACTAATGTTTCCTTTTCTAAGCGTTTTATGGTTCTTATGTCTTACACTATAAAATTCTTAAAACAAAACAAGTATAAATCTTCATGACCTTGGATTTAGGTATTTGAGTTAATTCCTTTTTTTTTTTAAATCATATATGAGCATTTATTCCAAAACTGCTGGCAGTATGGGAAAGCAACAGGTCATCCACAAAAATCTGCTCTACACCCCCCTAAAGCCAGCTGCTTATACTGGATAGGACAAAGATTACATGGGGAAGTAGGAATTACAGGCATGGGGAAGTAGGCAATGAGGGCTGGGTGGGACTCCATTGTTTGGGCAACATGGTTGTTAATCTTTCCATGATATTAGGCAGTTCTTGAATGAGAATGGACCTTATTCCAAGGTTGACTGCCAGGTCCAAGGTTGACTCCCAAGTCCCCAGGACATACAACTCCCAGCCAGGTTAGACTGTCCTTTCTCCGTTGCAGGCTTTGTCCCAGGCCCTTGTCAGAGTGAGTGCATTAATTCTTGAGTTAATTCTTGTGTATTTGGTCTGAGTAGAGCTCCAAATTCATTCTTTTGCGGGTAGATATCCAGTTGTCCCATCACCATTTATTGAAAAAACTATTTTTACATTATATCCTATTTTTTAACTTAATAAATCATGAACATTTTCACTATAATAAATAATATTTTGCAGTAGTATTTTTTATTGGCTGTATGTACGCCATCCCACTGATATAATTTATTTAACCAATCTCCTATTTACAGACATTGAAGTTGTTTTTACATTTTGCTGCCTTAAATCATACAGTGGTGAAATATTTACAAAAATATCTTGAGATACATTTCTGATTATTTTCTTAGGACAAATTATTCAAAAGAAAAAAGGCTGGATTAAAGGCTAGCTCCATTTTCAAGGCTTTAGATGCATATTATTACTTAGCTTGCAAGCAGCAGTCTTCAAACTTTCCCTTAACACTCTTAAAAATTATTGAGGTTTTAAAAGGCTTTTGTTTGTGTGGGTAATTTATATTCATTTTAACTATCTTAGAATTAAAGCATAGAGGAATTTTAAACATTTATATATATTAATTTATTTAAAATGACCAATGAAACCATTAACTGCTAACATAAGAAATATATATATTTTTTAAAATGTATATTTTTATTGATGTCAGAGAGGGAGAGAGAGAGAAACATCAATGATAAGAGGGAATCATTGATCGGCTGCCTCCTGCACACCCCCTAGAGGGGATCGAGCCGGCAACCAGGGCATGTGCCCTTGACCAAAATTGAACCCGGGACCCTTCAGTCCACAGGCCAATGCTCTATCCATTGAGCCAAACCAGCTAGGGCTAAGTAATATATTTTTATTAAAAACAACAATTTTCCAAAACAAAAAATATTTAGTGAGAAAATTGGCAGTTTTTTGTTTGTTATTTTTGTTTATTTATTTTTGCAAAGCTCTTTAATGTCTGGCCTAATAGACTATGCTGGAGTTTCGTCTCTGTTTCTGCATCAATCTGCTGTGATACTACACATAACCTCTGGAAAACTGTGCCCTAGCTAGTGAGAGAATGAGAATGAAAAGGGCAAACATCTTAGTATAATAATGAAAATAGTTTTGCCCTCTCAAACCGGTCTCAAGAAACCCTAGGGGTGGGTCTCTAACCACTCTTTGAGAAATGCTGCTCAATAGAAAGATTTTACCAAACTACACTATCACCACTGTGCCCTTTTCCCTGCATCTTCTTCAACACTGGGCATGATATACTTTTTTTAACGTTTGCTAATTAGTTCAGCAAAAAGCCTTCTTTCTGTGATTTTAATTTGCATTCTATAATTTCTAATACTATGGAACCTTTTTCATGATTTTCTTTTTTTTTAAATATATTTTATTGATTTTTTTTTTTTACAGAGAGGAAGGGAGAGGGATAGAGAGTTAGAAACATCAATGAGAGAGAAACATCGATCAGCTGCCTCCTACACACCCCCTACTGGGGATGTGCCTGCAACCAAGGTACATGCCCTTGACCGGAATCGAATCTGGGACCCTTCAGTCCGAAAGCTGACGCTCTATCCACTGAGCCAAACTGGTTACGGCTTCATGATTTTCGTAATTTATATTTTTCTTTTATGAATTGCCTCTGTATCATTTGCACATTTTCTTCCTGGGATGGGCATCTTAATGATTGTAAGAGTACATTTTATATTCAGGGTATTAGCGCTTTGTCATGAATGTTGCATATATTTTTTATGTACACGAGGAGTTTTTTTTGTTTCGTTTTTTTAATTAATTTTTCAGATTTAAAATTTTTCTTAATTTTTTAAATTGATTTTTAGAGAGGAAGGGAGATAGATAGAAACACTGATTAGAGAGAACAGTCATTAATCGGCTGCCTCCTGCACTCACCCCCAGTGGAGATCAAGCCTGCAACCCGGGCTTGTGTCCTGCATGGGAATCGAACCAGTGACCTCTTGGTTCCTGGGTCGACACTCAATACTTGAGCCACACCAGCTAGACTACAAGAGGTTTTTATTATTATTGTTTTTATACAGCAAATCTATCAGTATTTTTAATGGTTTCGTCTTTTCCTTTCCCCTAACCCACAGTCAAATATGTAAATTGTCCTCTAATTTAATTTTCCACCAGCAGTGTGTGAATGTTCCTGCTTGGCCTAGGAAGGCATCAGGAGACATCTGATTAGCACTTTCATAGTATTAATAAAATCTTATCTTTTTTATATTTTTATTGATTTCAGAGAGAAAGAGAGAGAGAGAGAGATAGAAACATCAATGATGAGAAAGAATTATTGATCCACTGCCTCCTGTACACACACACACCCTCCCTGGTTTGGGGATTGAGCCCGAAACCAGGGTATGTGTCCTTGACCAGGAATCAAACCTGGGACCCTTCAGTCCGCAGGCTAATGTTCTAGCCACTGAACCAAATTGTCTAGGGCTCCATTGATTTTTAGAGAGAATGGGAGAGGGAAAGACAGAGAAAAATCGATGTGAGAGAAACACATAGATTGGTTGCCTCCTGAACGCTCCCCGACCAGGACCTGGACCTGAGAAGAGCCTACAACTGAGGTACATGCCCTTAATGAGAATCAAACCTTGGGACCCTTCAGTCCACAGGCCAACACTTCACCCCAGTGATTCTCAACCTTCCTAATGCCGCAACCCTTTAATACAGTTCCTCATGTTGTGGTGACCCCCAACCATAAAATTCTTTTCGTTGCTACTTCATAACTGTAATGTTGCTACTGTTATGAATCGTAATGTAAATATCTGATATGCAGGATGTATTTTCATTGTTACAAATTGAACATAATTAAAGCATAGTGATTAATCACAAAAACAATATGTAATTATATATTTGTTTTCCGATGGTCTTAGGCAACCCCTGTGAAAGGGTCGTTCGACCCCCAAAGGGGTCACGACCCACAGGTTGAGAACCGCTGCCCTACCCACGGAGCCAAACTGGTGAGGCAAGCATGTCAAATTCAAAGACTAACACGGACCAAATAAAAGAGGTATTCGGCCCTCAGGCCATGAGTTTGACATGCTTGGGCTAGAGCAAAATCTTACCATTTTTATCTTATTGATTATTGGGTATTAGAAACTGAAAATAAAATCACATCTGAGCCATAATGGTCTTTACTGTCATCATTCTAGGACACTTCCCAACCAAATGTTGTTGGGAAGAAAACTCCTGCTCACCCAGAGCAGGGTGACAGATGGGGGTTTTATTGTTTGTGTGGCAGAGTAGGTGGGTCTTACCTGCTCAGAAGACTGGAGACCCATTTGGGTGGGCATTCTGGCCTCCTGCCAACACTGTGGTGCCCAGCAGGGGGCCGTCTGATCAGTACCCTGGGGTGAGGCCAGCTTATACACAAAATTTTAGCAAGGGATTTGGGTATCCAAGAAGTTAAAGCTTTATTAGGGGACAATAGCCTAAGCATTCATGACCCATTTCTCAGGAAGAGAGGGTTTAAATCAAGAAAAGGAAACTAGAACTTAACAGTCTGACAGGATATTCTAGCTAACCACAAATTTACAGAATTACAGCTTAGCTACAGCGATCTTCTACTTTAGCAGCTTTTGCAGACCTCTCCAGTACATATTACCTTCTATAGCTCAACTTCTCTGGAAAAGGTAACTAGAAACCATTACAAAGTGGATTTTGTGTCCAAGGTGAGAGCAGGCCCCATTAGCTGGAATTTTCTCAATATTGTTTCCCACATTCTTAACCACACTAGAGGTTTTTCTTTGCCAGTTTGGCAGATGTAAAAAAATATATATATAGCATAGCATTGTGTAAATTTTCATTCCTTAGCTTAATGGTGAGGGGAAAAAAATGTTTTTCAGCTGTTTGCATTCCTCCCTTGGTGAATTACCTATTAATAACTTTTTTACCTTTTGTATTGGGGCGTTCATATTTTTCTTATTGATTGAGGAGCACATCAGGTAGCAAAATATTAACTCTTCATTATATATACTGAACTTTTTCTTAGTGTATCAGTTTCCTTTTAACTTCTGCTCTGCAGTATTTTCTAATGATTAAATAGCTAAATCTATCAATCTTTAACTTTCTGGTTTCTGCCTTTAGTATCATACTTTGGAAGTCTTCCCTCACCACCACATTTACAAAAAAAAAAAAATCCTCTTTTTTCTTCTAGTATTTTATGTTTTCATTTTTTACGTTTAAATCTAAGGGATCTGAAATTTATTTTGCTCTCTATGATGGAAAAAACTAACAATTTTTCCCCCCAAAAAATTGCTGTATAGTTGTCCCAATGATATTTATTGAATAATCCAGGAATGACAAATATGTGGCCTAAGTGTATTCTCCTCCTCCTGGGCCCCTGGAAGACATTTCTAATCAAACGCAGAACTCCGGGCTAAGCCTAGACTCGGCCTCCAAACCCTCCTATAACTTCCGGCAGCCACCGCCTTCCTGTGTGGTCTGAATCTAGATGAAACTTTTTGTCATCCCCCAGACTAATCCATCATTTTCCCTATCAACGTGAGAGGCCTTTATTAGACAATACATTCTTTTTTATTCTAGACTTTCTTTTCTGTTTTATCAATATGCCTGCCTCTTCTTATAGCAGCTCTCCTCCCTGTTTGGTTATTATGACTATGTGTGAAATGGTAATATCTGGTAGCACAAGCCTCACACCCTTTTCAACACTTTCTTGACTATTTTCTCTCATTTAAACTTCTGACTAAATTTATTGCATGGAAGTACCTCCAAAATTAATGAATTAAAAATTCATATTAGATTTTCCAATTTAGGTATATAGCATTTCTTTCCATTTTTAAAGATCCCCTTTATGTCTCTGAATAGTTTTATTCTGATGGGTCATTTACATTACTGGTTAAATTTATTCCTAGATATCTTATATTTTTGATGGCTATCATAAGTAGAATTTTTTTCAGTATAACATCTAAATTCTTATTATTAGAATGAAAGCTTCATGGGAACAAAGACCAAACTTCTTTTGCTCATAACTGTAACCATAGAGCTTAAGAAACAGTGCCTCCACATTTTAGGTTCTCAATAAAGTTTTTAAATGGGTAAAAGAATAAAGGCATAAAGCAATGCTATTGTCTTAGTGTGTCATCTATAATAATAAAAGCATAATATGCTAATTAGACTGGATGTCCTTCTCGACAAAGCTGAGGCTGTGAGGGAAGCCTGGTCCCGGGTGCCGGATGGGAAGCCGGTGCCGGCAGCTGTGGGAAGCAAAGCCTACTCTTGCACAAATTTCGTGCATTGGGCCTCGAGTTGATTTATCGCAGGCAACCTTGCTAAATTATTTGATTAGCTTTGTTTTTCCAGTGATTCTCTGGAATTACTATCTGTAAATAATAATTACCTTTTCCTAGCGTATATTGTTCTTATTCTTCTTATCAGGCTTATCGAATTGAATAGAACAGTGATAACAACGGAGGGTAATAAGTTATGTGAATGTGGCTCTCTCAAAATATCTCATTGTACTGTACCCACCTTTTCACTTAAAGGAAGCACCTCACAGTTTCTCTCTGGCTTACCTGAATTGCCAGCAGCACTGCTCTTATATTTTGGGGCCATGATTAAGTAAAACAAGGGTTACTTGAACATCAGCACTGTGATACCATGACAACTGATCTGCTAACTGAGAGGCTACTAATTGACCAACTGGAGAATAGCATATATGCTGGACAAAGGGCTAATTCATGTCCTGGGTAGGATGAAGCATGAGATTTCATCACACTACTCAAAACAGCGAACAATTTAAACCTTATGAATTATTTCTTTCTGGAATTTTCCACTTAATATTTTCGGACATTTGACCGTGGGTAACTGAAACCATGGAAAGCCAAACTGCTTATAAGGGGGACACTATTATAGTGACACAGGATATTTATAAACTGAAAGGGAAGAGACAGTGAAACAGACTAAAAGTTTAAGAGACAGAGGGACCCTGTCTGGGTAGCTCAGATGGTTAGCGTGTCATCCCAATATGGCAAGATTGCGGGTACAGTTTCAGTCCCCAGTCAGGGCACATGTAAGAATCAACTAACGAATGGGTAAATAAGTGAAACAACACCTCTCTCTCTCTCTCTCTCTCAAAACAATAAATAAAAACATTAATTAATTAAAATTTTTAGAAAGACAGAGGGAAAATATAACCCAGCTGCCTTGGTGGGGACCCTGTTATCCTGGATCGCTGCATTCCCTGTAGCAGAAAGGAAGTATGTTCAGATGAGTGAGGATTGGTGCCTCAAGAGAAAATAACTCCCACCTCCGTCTTTTTTCAACTAGACTGACAGAGGAGGGAGTGTGGGAGCCCAGAGATGGGTGTTGGTGTGGAACCACTGCTCTTGGGCCTGCTGACTGGGAGGAATGAAGTGCTGCTGGACAGAGATAGGGTTCCGGCTGAAAAGGGAAATGATAAATACACCTGGTCACAGAGTAAGGCCTCAGGAGATTCTGATTTCACTGGTCTGGTTTTTGGCTGGGCATCAGAAATTTTAAAACATTCCTGGTTACACTAATGTGCAACCATGGGAATTGGGGTCAAAAAGTAAATTTGTGCGTATGGAGTCTGAATCTCCAACTCTAGGCTGAAACAAGGAGTCCTGTGGGGGCTGTGGCCATCCCCCCAGTCACAGAAGGATGACTCCCTGCCTTGTTCTGCCCTTTCATCAGGGTCTGAACTCCGCTCCAGCCTTCTACCTTAAGTTACCGTAAACCACAAAGCACTTCCCTGGCAGAGAGACCCAGTGACCCTTGGAATGGCAGTGAAGGGCCAGGTTTGGGAATATTATAGTAATTATGGCAAACAATCAGCTTTCCTGCTTATGAACCAAGCCCGCAGCCTGGTTCAGTGTGTGTGTGTGTGTGTGTGTGTGTGTGTGTGTGTGTGTGTTTCAAGCTGCCAATTCAACTAAAAAACAAAAGCTGCTCTGAGACTGGAGGGAGGTTTAACAAGTGACCATGATGACTCATGCTGCTTGGCTTAGAAGGGGGGCGGGGGGGGGTGCCACCCCCGTAGGGCAGGGCCTGGGTGGGAAGAGTTGCAGGTACCTGGCTCCTGTGAACTTCCCACAGTGCCTTGGGAGGGAAGGCTGCCTTTTAGGCCAACCAAATATTTCTGCAAAAATTATGGCAGAAAATGTAGCTTTCCTCTCATGGCCACAAATTTCCTGCCATAAGCAGGCAAGCTGAAGCAAGAATGAGGCTGACAGATCTTGCAAAGGCATGGGATGTTCATACAAGAATCGGGGTTTACAATATTAGGCTAAAAACTGGCCTCTTTTTTCAAAAAGCGTTCAGGTTGGAACAAGAGAAGGCCTGGGCAGAGCACGAATGTCCTGAAGTGGGGTTGGGAGATAGGACCCACCCAGAGGAACACATTTAATGTAAACTTACAATGTACAGGTTTGGGGACATGAAGGAAACATTAAACTTGTGCTATCCAACCTACAGTTACTTGCCTCATGTGGCTGTTGAGCATGTGAATGGCTGCTCTGAATTGAGAAATAAAATAAACAGCAAATTTCAGGGATAGTACAGAAAAAAAGTGTAAAATAACTCATGAATAATGTATTAATACTTCTTTTACACTGACTACATGTTGAAATGATAGGTCCACTTGTTTGGTGTTGTTTTTTTTAAAGAGATGCTTCTATTTTTTAAAATATTTTATTGGTTTTTTACAGAGAGGAAGGGAGAGAGATAGGAGTTAGAAACATTGATGTGAGAGAAACATCGATCAGTTGCCTCCTGCACACCCCCTACATGCCCTTGACCAGAATCAAACCTTAAACCCTTCAGTCTGCAGGCCAACACTCTATCCACTGAGCCAAACCAGCTAGGGCTGTCCACCTGTTTCATTCTACTTTTTAAAATATGACTACTAGAAAATGTGAAAGGACATCTGTGGCTTCCACATTTCTGTTGGACAGTGCTGCCTTATGCCCATCAACCAATGAAATGGATACGTACTTTGGTCAAGGAAGCATGAAGGGACAAAGTCATAAATAATAATAATCATAATAATAATAATAATAATAGCAGCTCCAGTTTTTACAAGGTTGATGACTTGCCAGGCACTTTGCACTGATTTAGTAACTTGCCCTGGGTAAGAAAGTGAGCTGGATTCCGGAAACCCATTATTAACCAATTGGCTAAACTGCCTCCCTGGCAGCAAAGACCTTGAGGTGTAATTGAGGTGGATCACCACACATGCCCTGACACAACAAAGGAGCTGTCCCATGGCAGAGAATACCCAAGTCAAAAACCCGCCCTCAGGAACACGTACACTTTAAATGTTTTCTATGTGATTGAAACACAAGCAATCTATCTACATTCTTTCCCAATCTCTTTCTTTTAAAAAAAAATTTATTTTTTTTTTATTGATTTCGGAGAGAGGAAGGGAGAGGGAGAGATAGAAACATCAATGATGGGAGAGAATCATTGACTGGCTGCCTCCTGCACGCCCCACACTGGGGATCGAGGCCACAACCCCGGTATCGAACCTGAGACCCTTCAGTACACAGGCCAACTCTCTATCCACTGAGCCAAATCGACTAGGGCCCTAATTTCTTTTTCAAAGATTGCAAACGATTTTGACATGTTGGTCAGAGTAAGAGGCTCAGCACATGACCCTGGGAACGAGCACCCTGGCTGCCTAGTGTCGTGACTAGGAAGCTTTGAAAAATCTTGCTGCCTGGGCCCCCACCCCCCGAGATTCTGATGTCATTAGTCTGGTTTGGGGCCTGAGCTTCAGGATTTTTAAAGGCTGCCCCAGGTGGCTCTAATATTCAGCTATGGATGAGGATCACTAGAGTAAAAAGTTAACTGATCCGTATGGAGACTGGTTCCCCCAAGCCCCAGCTCTGCCTAATGGCTGAGCACTTCGACTCAGGCTCTTTCTGAATGGGTACGTTTTTATTTATTTGTTTGTTTGTTTGTTTTTAATCCTCACCTGAGGATATGTTTCCATTGATTATTAGAGAAAGTGGAAGGGAGGGGAACAGATGGAGCAAGAAAAACATCGATGTGAAAGGGACACATTGATTGGTTGCCTCCCGCACGCACCCTGGTTGGGGATCACATTGAGTCTGCAACTGAGAAACGTGTCTTTGACCAGAATCGAACCTGGGACTCTTCAGTCCATGGGCTGATGCTCTATCCACTGAGCCAAACCTAGGGCTGAATTGGTACATTTTTAAAATACAGCCACTTTAGGGCACATTCTGTTCAATTTTATTCATCTCTCAATTTTTTTTTATTATAAACCCATAACCACATGCACACATACTGAGTGGATGAAAGCAGGAGGAGATTATGAAAAGTACACTGGACAGAAAGCCAAGAGCACTTACAACAAAGAGTAACTAAGGCCTACAGATTTGATTGGTTAATTGAATGATGTATTTTTTTAGCCCTAGAGATTTAATGCACAGTATAGTGAATACAGACAACAATACTGTATTATAATCATCAAACTTACTAAAAGAGTAGACCTTAATAATTCCAACCATGAAAAAAAAGGATAATTATTTATCATGATAGAGGTGCTAATGTCACTACAATGACAATATTTAGGTATCAAATTAACATTCTGTACACTTTACATGTACACATTATATGTCAAACATAACTCAATCTTTTAAAAAAGCCAAGAGCACTTGTCTGCCACTTCTGAGATGCCATCTCCCACATCTGTTAAAAGGGCGGGTTAGCCCAGATAGGCCTACAGGCAGCTTCCAGCAGAGGCATTTCAGGGTTGTAGATCAGCGATTTTCAACCAGTTTGCCGCAAGAATTTTTAAAACATGCAATACCTGACTATTTAGTCAGGGTTACTGACCTCTCCCCCTTAGATTGTCAAGTAAGTGACAACAGCCAACACAATAGCCATCCAGTGTAAACGAATCAAAATTATACTTTTTTTTTTTTTTGGTCAGGTCAGCAAAAAATATATATTTTGGTGTGCTGCAGAATTTTTGTAACTAGCTTATGTGTACCAGAAGATGAAAAGGGTTGAAAATCGCCGCTCTAGATTGAGGTCACTCTGCCCTAGATTTTGTGTCTGATCCCACAGCCGGAGAATAGGGCTGGTTCCCTTGCTAGTGATTTAATGCTACAGCCATAACGGAAAACCCTACAGGAGGCCACCTTTTGATATTTCTTTCTCTCTTCCTCTTCTCTCTCTCTCTCTCTCTCTCTCTCTCTCTTCTCTTCCCTCCCTCCTCTCTCCCTCTCTCCCTCTCTTGAGACGACTTCACCTTTGACACAGAAACTTCCATCTGTATCCTATCATGCCTATCCTATTCTCCCCACCCCCACTCCTCCTTATGTAAATCAGCCGAGGGGATCAGATCTTGGAGAAACTTTGATCTCTTTATCTGAAGGCACAAAGATAGCATTGCAAAGCCGGCTGCTGGGGTGGAGGTGGCATCGTTAGAAATGCTTCACATTTTTCTAACAAGTTTCACTCTTAAACACAGTAATATTCTTAGAGAAGGGACCTTCCTCCAGCAAGGCCTTGGGGAAACTGGCAATGGAGTGAGGAAAAGAAGGCAGGCAAGGTGGGAGGGGGCTTATTTGAAGGGAAACAGCACATTCTGATATGCAATTCCTATCGCAGTCTCTCAGAAAGAACCGGAGGCTGGGCTGTGGACTTGGTTTTCTCACGTGCGATCTTTTTTTAAAGATGGTTCATGTTTGCCAGCCACGAAGTGCAACAGGCCTCTCATGGACGCCCACCCCAGTCCTGTTTTGTGCCCCTCCCGCCTACACTGCTGCCGGTGCTCACCCTGAAATGCACGTCTAACAACAGTGTTACTCCCTGGTGTAAGATCGGACTTCAGTTCCACTCCCACCCCACGGACTCCGTTACCAGTAGAAAAATAAAATGTGAACTCTTCTCTGTGTCATTTGAAACCCTTCAAAATCTGGTCCCAGGCTACATTTTTTACCTCATCGTCTGCAAATCTGCACCTTTCTCCTGCTCTCCAGCCAACTGAACCCACTGCCCTACCATCCTGTGTCGTCCTCCTCTGGACAGCCATGAGGTCCACTGGGAAAGACAGTGGCCTGGCCACTCTGGCTGCATCCATCCTCTAGTACCCACTCTAGTTCCTCAGTCAGGGTTGATGCCTGAATAGAAATCCACGTAAATTGAGGCCCTTGGACAGGACAATTCCCAAATTCCCTTCAGCCCAGCCCTAACTTCTGAGAACTATTCCCAGGAGCAGAGCTCAAAAGTGCTTAGAACTTGACCCAGTTCATACTAACAGTCACTGCAGTTCCCAGTCCAGAGAAATAGACACAAGTGGTCTGACAAAGGGTTTAAACAATTTTTGTTTGTTTTAGTAAACCATTAATAGTTTAGTCAATTTTTAGTAAACCATACAAATTAAATTAAAATGCAATTAAATATTTTAAATCACATTAAAAACAAGAGGATTCTATGGTTGCACAACAATGTGAGTGTACTTCAGGCCACTGAACTGTACACTTAAAAATAGTTAAGCCCTGACCGGTTATGTCCAGTGGTTAGAGTGTCGGCCCAATAAGCCAAAGTTCTGGGTTTGATCCCCAATCAGGGCACATATAAGAAGCAACCAATGAATGCATAAATAAGTGGAACAACAAATCAATCAATCTCTCTCTCTCTCTCTCCCTAAAATCAATCAATAAGTTTTTTAAAAATGGTTAAGATAAAGAAATGGTAAGGTAGTAAGTTTTATGTTATGTATATTTCACCACAATTTTTTAAGACTGCTTTGAATGTAGTTACAATCATCTTTGAGAAGGAAAAGTATTAAAACTATTCCTTTTTTGTTGTTGCTGTTGTTGTTACTCCTCTCCTGAGGATAGTTTTCCATTGATTTTTAGAGAGAGTGGGAGGGAGGGGGAGACAGTGAGAAACACTGATGTGAGAGAGACATATTGATTGGTTGCCTCCTGCATGCTCCTGCACACTCCTGCAAGCAAGGTTCGTGCCCTTAATTGAATCAAACCAGGACCCTTCAATCCACAGGCCAATGCTCTATCCACTGAGCCAAACCAGCTAGGGCTAGAACTATTCTTTAAAAGATACCCTAGCCGGTTTGGCTCAGTGGATAGAGCGTCGGCCTGTGGACCAAAGGATCCCAGGTTTGGTTCTAGTCAAGGGCACATACCTTGGTTGCAGGCTCCTCTCCAGCCCAGGCCATGGTCAGGGCTTGTGCAGGAGGCAAACAGTCGATGTGTTTCTCTCACATCGATGTTTCTGTCTTTCCCTCTTTCCCACTCTCCCTAAAAATCAATGGGAAAATATCCTTGTGCGAGGGTTAACAAAAAAGTAAATAAATAAAATAAAACCAAAAAAAGATGGAGAAAGAGAGGGTTCCTGGTTTAATAAAAGAATGTTCAATTGTAATGATTGATACTTAAAGTGCTTTAATATCACTAATTTCCAGAAGCTTCAGTTATCTGTTATGTAGCCTGGGACTAGGAAATAAGCATAAACAGGCTCTCAGTGACCAAAATAAATGTCGCTTGACTAAATAAAGAACCGATTTTATGACACAGGAGATCTCCGTTACAGAGTACAGGAAATTAAAGCTCGGAAAAGGGAACGTGCCTAAATTTATACAGCTGGCCAGATTCAAAACTACCCTAGGTGTGGAGTTTTTACAAAAGCCCATGCTCTCTCTGCTTCAGCATGCTGCCACTTCTTGGACGCTGTAATATTTATAAATGGTTTTCTCTCTTGGCTTGGTTTGGTTTTTGTTTTGTTTCATTGTGGTGGTTGTTTTTTAGTTCTTCCAAAGCAATTTTGGGACATTCCTGGAAGAAGACTGGCTCAGAGAGCTGAAGGAAGAGTAACAAACAGGGCGAGACAGGCAGAATCAGGCAGCCTGGGGACCTTCTCTTTATAATGTAGTGGCTCATGTGACCAGGCTCAGAGGCTCTCCGTTCAGGTTTCAAATTCTCAGGAGAGAGAATCTGGTTTGCCTGCCTGGATTAGGTGTCCGTAGCCCTATCAGTCAGCTCTGCCCAGAGAAATGGAATCCTGGACCCCAGACATGGCCACTGGGCCTCAACCTGGGTTATCAGTTTTTCTCAGAAAAAGGGGGAATCCCTGTGAGCCAGGCAGACCCCCAGGTGTTGCCCCAGAAGGAAATTGTCTGGGGGAGGGAAGAAGGGAACAGGAGTGCCCTGTCACCCCGAGAAGCCCCTGTATGTATTCTAAGCTGTAAATTCAGCCTCAGCTTTGCATACTGTTCCATTCATAGTTTCATCATTATTTGGGGTTGCAAACTTTGGCAACATATCTGCAATTTTTAAACTCAGGGGACCCCTTGGTGCAGTTAAAATTCAACTTAACTGCACCAGGGTGACTACTCTGGAGCTTGGCGGAATGTGCTCACTCTCCAGAAACCCTCAAGTACTGTCTTAAAAAAGAAGAGAAATTGGCCCAGCTGGCGTGGCTCAGTAGTTGAGTGTCGACCTATGAACCAGGAAGTCACGGTTCAATGCCTGGTCAGGGCACATGCCTAGGTTGTAGGCACAATCCCCGGTGGAGGGCGTGCAGGAGGCAGCTGATCAATGATTCCCTCTCATCATTGATGTTTCTATCTCTCTTATCCTCTCCTCTCCTCTCTGAAATCAATAAAAATATATATATTTTTAAAAAATTGTTCGCCATGTATTTGACTCCATTTAGCTGTGTGTTTTGGCTCATTGTATAAAAATCTGCCTGGGCACAGCCACCCCGAACAAGCAATAACCAGAGGTGCCTGGCCTAAATTCCAAAACTCATTTAAGGCTATTAGAACCATTAGCTCTAACTGGAGTTCAGCTATAGACACAAATCACTAACCAAATTAAATGGCCAGTAGTTCAGCCAGCCTTTCAAACTCAGGAGGCCTATATATGAATCAACAGCAACAGTAACCACCACTGCAGAGCACCTTACTGCTATTTCAATTGCATTTCTCTATAATTTGCTATTATTATAACCATTTATGGATTAGAAAAATGAGGCACAGAAGAATTTTGACTTCACCTAGAACAGAACACTAGGAAATCCCAGAGAGAATGAAGACTTGACTTGAGTTCTTCTAACCCAATACTAGGCTGATATCTCTCATAAGGACTTTCTAATGGACTCATCCCTTCTTTTTTTCCCTTTATGTTATCAGCCTTCTTTCAGAGTATGTTACCTAATGATTCTCCTCTGCCTTAGAGGAGAAGCTGGCTTCTCGATGCCAGTGTAAACATAACTTTAAAGAATGTATCAGATTAGTTTCTCTGCCCCCAAAATAATGTCACCTTTTCCTTGGACTCTAATTGCATGAACAGCTGAGCTGGAGCAGATCCTGTTGACCATTTGTTGCCAAATCCCAGATTACACAGTAGACAAGAGGAGTTTTATAGGACTACATTAAAGTGAACATACGTAGTTTGGGTCAGGATTTCAGGACCATGAAAGTATAATGAATCTCATTCCAAACCTTAGGCTTGAAATCCAAAACCAGAGATTTTTTCCAAACTGGTCAGGGCCAGAGATTTTGCTTTTGACTGTTAGGTGTCAATCACAGTTTAGTTCTGCCTTAGTGTTTGTCACCAGTCTTCAGTAATCTCTATAAATTGGTGATTTTCTGGCCTCAACATCATCTCCTTGGAGTGAGAGTTGAGTGAAAGTGGCATGGAAGTGGGTAAGATTTGGGAAGAGAGAAAACCAGTCTCTTTATGGTTCTGATTTGTGTTTTTCAAACTCTGAATCTCCATTGATGGGTTAAAGTCAATTTACCAGGTCAAGACCAACACTTTTTTCTTTTTTAAAATGAAATAGATTAGAATTAGTCAAACTGGAAATATCAGACTATATCCCATGCAGTTAGGGTAAGTAATGTTTCGTAAAAGATTTTAAAAGATTTTTTTAAATAAATATTTTTGTGGGCAGTGGTTTGCAATGTAAAATGTATATTTTACTTAAAGTCACAGTAAAAAACAAAAGTTTGAAAGCCATGGCTAGATAGATTGAGAACTGGGAAGTCTAGGTTTATAATCCTCTCCAGTTAATACTAGATCTCAGCTGTCAGGGAATACCATGGGCGCTGTTTAAAACTTGCCATCTAGCCCTGGCCAAGTGGCTTAGTTGGTTGGAGCATCGCCCCATGCACCTAAATGTTGCAGGTTTGATTCCTACTCAGCACACATACCTAAGTTGCAGGTTCGATCCCCAGTCAGGATACAAACAGGAGGCAACCGATTGATCAATATTTCTCTCTCACATAAATGTTTCTCTCTCTCTCTCTCTCTCTCTCTCTCTCTCCTCCCTATTTCTCTAAAATCAATAAAAACATATTATCAGATGAGGATTAAAAAAATTAATAAATAAAAATAAAACTTGTTGCCGAAACCGGTTTGGCTCAGTGGATAGAGCGTCGGCCTGCGGACTGAACCAAATTACTAATGTGGATCAGATAGGAAAATTTATAATCTCATTAGTATCCTAGACAGAAGCAGTTTAACAGTGCCCCTCCAGAAATCAGTCTCAGCCGTTGGTTCTAATCTTTAACACATCTGCCAGCTGGAGTTTTATCAATCAGCAGCAGATTACCATCCTGGCTTTCAGAATGTCATTCAATTGAACCAGGCTAGCATCTCTGAAATAAGTGCCCCAAATATATAACTGCAGATTGCATTCATTTGGCTGCTAAAACAATTACCAGCTAATCCAGTTATGTTGAGTTGCAAGAATGGATCAGCCAAAAGACAGTTTGATCTCTGCCTTCTGGTCTGGGTACTTACTGGTCGGGAATGAGTACCAAGATCTTTGGGAGTTGGAGGGTATAAATGATAAAAACCAAATCTGATAATCCATACATTTGCAAGTCAGGATGAAGATGTCCCACTTCACCAATAATTAAATTAATACAAAAAAAATTTTTTTTATCTCCCAATATTTTTTAAAGACCAGTTTTGTCAAGGATGTACGAATATAAAAGGAATCACATACAGCTGGTGGCACTATAATTAGATAAACTGAAGGAAAAATTGGCACTATACACCAGAAGCCTTGAAAGTCGTGTACCCTTTGACTCACGAATTCCTCTTCAAATAAGTTATCTGAAGGAAGTAATCATGGGTGTGTCCAAGGTTGCCTACAATAGTAAAAACCTGGAAAACACCCTAACTGTCCAACAATAGAAATGTTATGATCTTTGCGTAAGAAGTTAAAAATAAATAAACAAGTAAATAAGCACATGCATAGTTATAGCAGAGTCCCCTAGCAAAGCCGGGCCTGGGCCTAGAGTTTGGCTTATGTATGGGACTGGCAGCCTGGTGACTCCTCTGGAAATTCATTTTCCTGAGCTGATAGGAAGAGGCAGGAGGATGGAAGAGTTGGGGAATGCAGGCTTGGGAGCTAGGAAAGGCAGAAAATGGGACTGATGAATATCAGTGGAGAGAAAGGTTTGAAACAGAAGCAGAAAAAGCTGTTTTCATGAGACACTTTATCAGACTTTAAGTCTGGGGCCTGGGATTAACAAAAAAGATACAGGTGTGGTGATCAAAAGTGTCCTGGTAAAAAGTAAAGCAGATAAAAAGACGTTGGAAGTGTGGGAGAAGGGGATCTTCGCAGGTTTATTTAGGGTGGTCAGAGAAGACCCCTCTGATGGGCTGACATCTGTCAGAGACCTGAAGGAAAGGTGAGAACTCCCAAAGGAATTTAGGCAGAGAGAACCGCAAGTACAAAGGCCCTGGGGCAGCAACATTCTTGTATTTGAAAAATAGCAAACAGGCAGTGTGGCTGGAGTACAGACAGCAAAGGGGGTCGGTGGTATGAGAAGACAAAGTCAGTGACGTAGCCATGTCAGGTCATGTAGGACATTGTAGCTGTTCTAAGAATTTGCCTTTTACTCTGAGTGGGATGTGGAGCCATAGGGGAGTTTTGGATAGAGAAGGGACCTGACTTATGCTTTTAAAGGATCGCTCTGGAGAATGCAATGTAGAGAACAGACGTGGGGGACAGGTGGGAGCTGAAGATAGAAATTGGAAACTAGTCAGGAGGCTGTATCAATAATCCAGGCAAGCCCTAACCGGTTTGGCTCAGTGGATAGTGCATCAGCCTGCAGACTCAAGGGTCCCAGGTTCGAGTCCGGTCAAGGGCATTTACCTTGGTTGCGGGCACATCCCCAGTAGGGAGTGTGCAGGAGGCAGCTGTTCAATGTTTCTCTCTCATCGATGTTTCTAACTCTCTATCCCTCTCCCTTCCTCTCTGTAAAAAAAATCAATAAAATATATTTTTTAAAAAAACCCAGGCAGAAGGTAGTGACTTGGATGACAGCACAGGAGATGGTAAGAAGTGTTCAGATCCTGGATATATTCTAAAGATAGACTGGCAAGGTTTGCTCATGGAATGGGTGGACATGTGGGTTTATGTGTGTGCTTGTGTGTCTGTGAGTGTGGACATGGGGACCCCCCACCTCATCCCAAATGAATCAGACTCTCTACAGATAGTTCGTGGTATTTCTTAAAAGCTCCCCAGGAGATTCTAATGTGCAACCAGGGTTGGGAATCACTGCTCTAGGTTGGTAATGTTATAGGAGACTTTTATTCTTTTTTTGTATAATTATTTTCCACATTTTCTACAATAAAAGTTGCAATTAAGGGGGGAAAGGATACTTTAAACAAAACACCTCCCTCCCCCAACCATGAGTATAAAATGTGGGTAAGATAACAAGCATACAGCTTTGCTTTAATGATCATATCTCCACTTGCCTAATTCCTACTATCCTTCCATGGCCAGCATAAATGCTACTTTCTCTCTGGAGTCCCTTGAGCTTCCCCAACCACCGGTGATGGCTCATTTTTGCTTACTCCTATAGCCCATGCCCCTCTTTTTGTAGCTTTGTTCTCCAGTGTTTGTACTTGCATTCTGCTTTTTGGCTAGAGGGGGCCTTTCCTGTAAACCCTCTCTGGACAATGTCAAAGCAGGCCCTGACAAGTTCTATTTGTCCCTTGATAGAGGTTATGTTTCTCCCAGTACAGCTAGGAGAAACAGTGCAGAGAGGACTCTGGTATGTCAGGCCACAGGGACACAGAGGCAGGCCAAAGGCTATCCCTGATCTGGGACAGGGCATGGTCTCCCCTGAGGCACTAGGCTCCAGGTTCATCTGTTCTGAGTCCTTTGCTCCTGGAGGCAAGGAATGAGCTATTTGTGGAGGACTCAGGCTCTGGAATGTATTCCAAGTTCTCTGGCACTAGGTGCCTCATTTGGAGGCCTCATAAGAAACTATGAAAGTGGTGGGAAAAGCCTCTTCCCCTCCTACACCTTCCTTCCACATACTCGATCTAGTATGCTTTTTAAACTTTTATGTTATGTTTCCCATGACATTAAATATTCTTCAAAAAATGTAATTTTAATGACCACATATTATTCCCATCAACCATAATCTTTTAGGTTATTTCTAACTTTTACTATTATATTTAATGCCACCTGGTAATTAATCTAAAAGGAATAACTAGAATGCAGTCCCCAAATTTTAAGACTAGACCCTAGAGAAAAAACTCATTTTCCACAATTTTCCCCACTTTCTTCTTAAATTCTGCTGTGGAAAGGCAATCACTCTTACCAGCATCAGAGAAATATTTATCTATACTATTATTACCTACATCTGTAGATAGCTTTAAAGTTCACAGAGCACTTTGTCATGTATTATCTTACCTAATCAACATAGCAGCACCATGAAATAGGTTATTATTCTTATTTTACATTTGGGGAAATTGAGGCTCAAACAGGCTATATGACATGTTCAAGGTAACAAAACTATTTAATGTCAGAGCTGGGAATGGGGGTCCAGGTCTTGGGACTCCCACAGCCACATCCCTCTACCAGGTACTGTAGAAAGTACTACGCTAGAGAAGATGGAGGAGAGGTGGACAGTGGTAGAAGGACAGGTATGGAACGACTCCACAAGGCAGAGTGGTCAGTGCCGTTAGTGCACTGGAGAGAAAGTGTTGTGGAGTATGCCATGCACGGACAAAGCAGTTCCTCTCATTTGGGGAAACCACAGAAGACTTTTTGAGGAAAACCACAACTAAAAGTCAGCTCTTCAAGAACGAGTAGGATCGGACCTCCTCAGGCACGGTGAGAGGGAAATGGAAAGTATGGCTGACTGAGGAAAGAGCCAGCACGGGGAGTGGGGATCGGGGAGCAGTGAAACTGTAATTGATCCTCACAGAGGCTAGAGCCAGAAGGCCTTGGAAGTCATCTGGCGAGGAAACCAGAGATGTGGAACGATTTGAGGAAGGCAGTACCAGGCAAGGAGCGGGCAGGTCTGGGTTCTACCCTGGCCTCTGGTTACCCAGGCCAGGGCTCTTTCCATGCGATAATGTATCAGTTCCTCAAAGTAGGGGGCCATTTCCTGGGGAGAGTATTTGCTGTGGGGTACTGGGTCAACAACCAGGGGCAAACTGAGGAATCAACACCAGATCTTGTGAGGGGACAGCCAGGAGGCTACTGCAGTGGCTTGGCAAGGTGACAAAGGAGGCCCAAAGAAGGTGGAGTGAGAGGAACAAAGAGGAAGAACTGGAGAAATAAATATTGCAATAGAGGCGCTGTCAGCACTTGATCAGATATGGGAGACAGCCTCGAGGAAGGGAGCAGACGTGAGAGAAAGCAGCTTCAGTGTGTGAGAAGAGCGGAGGAAAGAATGGGTGGGAAACTGGTGAGGAGCCAGGCAGAGCAGACAAACTTCCAAGAAGTAATGCGACATTCCAGAGCAACGTGCACCTTCTGCTCCTGTGGGTGACATAGATATACATTGCTATCATTCTTCTGGAAAAATACAAGGAAAGTGGTATCAGTCTTGGCCTTGCGGGAGGAGAATGGGTGATGAGCAGACCACGCCCTGCTATCTCTCCCTTTTATGTTGTACCTTTGGATTATGAGCCATGGGCATAGCATCTAACAGCTAAATAATTCGAAGATGATTTTCATGTTGTGTAGTAAATGGAAGGAAAGCAATAGGACAAAGAAAGGAGTAGCAGATTCTTTTTTTCCTTAGGATGGGGAGATGTGAGCAGCTTTAGAAGATGAAATTGAACATGTGAGGGGGAGCGTTTAGGTGAAAGAGGGTGGGGGTGAAGTGGGGGGTGGGAGGAGAGAGCTCTGGGGCCCCAGGAACTCAGCCTTGCCAGGGAGGAGAAAAAGCTAGTCTTCTGTAGCAGCAGGGTGGAAACGGAGAGGAAGGCAGGAGGGAGACGGCAGCGCCGGTGGGTTCCATCTGGGTGGAAAGCAGGCGCCGATGCCCCTGTATTTACACCCGTCGGACCCGCAAAAGGCTCGTGGGCCTGAGGAGAACGAGTTCTCGGACATTACTGGTGAAAACAGGAATTGCTCCAGGTTTGGGGGCTGTATGTTCCTGGCAGCACCGTTAATCGTGGCAAAACACAGGAAACAAAGGGAAGGACATAATCGACAGAACCCTTAAATGAGCTGAGATGTCTTCATGCCGTGGATTAATAATAGTCAGCCCTCAAAAGAGTGGATCCCAGCTGGGACTTGGCATGTCCACGATATATTAGAAAAGCAAGATGCGGGGTGGCGTATGTTATAGGATGCCATTTGGGAAAACAAATGGAAACACTGCGCGCGCGAGTGTGTGAGTGTGTGTGTGTGTGTGTGTGTGTGTGTGTGTGTGTGTGTGTGTGTCTGACATTGCGTGGGCACGGGGAAAATTGGGATAGTGGAAGATAAAGAGAAAAAGGGAGAAAATCTTTAATACTTACAGAGTAAAAGGACCAAGTGCAAAACAAAACCCCAGAACACCCAGGCCCCCAGACTCGGCGATAAAGACCCTGAGACAAGAAGGGCCCCGGGTACTGGCCGGCGGGGCCACCCCACAGCCACGCCGCTGCCGGTTATTTCCAATCCGTGGGCGGCAGCGCAGGCGTGTGCAGCGCGCCGCGCAGGGTTTCTCCGAGCTCTTTGTTCAAGGAGATGGCGCGATGGGGGAGGGCGCAATGCGCCGCCCGCGCCTCAAAGGGCAGGCGCGGGGCGCGCGGAGCTGAGGGACAGACCAGAGCGAGCAGGCGGAGGGACTTGGCCCGGATCCTGGGCCCCGCCACCATCTCCGACCCAGTTGTCCCGCGTCGCATTCCGCCCAGACAAAGCCCCTGCGCTTGGGGGCAGAGCGCTGGGGCCAAGCGCGCACCTCCAGGAGGCCGATTGCCCGTATCTGTCCCGGGTGCTAAAGGGCTCTAATCCAACCCAACCATTGCTCTCTGCCCTCCCCCCTTTTCTTTACTAGGCCTCCCCTCAGCCCTGGTAACCTGTGACCTACTTCCCGTCTGCGAATTTACGCATTCTAGTTATCTCCTGTGAGTGGAATCATATAATATTTGTCCTTTTGTGTCAGCCTTATTTTACTTGGCATAATGTCTTCAAGGTTCATCTATGTTGCAATATGTTTTATAACTTCACTCCTTTTTACAAAGTTGCTAAATGTACATAAAATTTATCAGTTTTAAGTGTACAGTTAAAGTGGCATAAGTACATTCAACCATGGCCACTATCCAGCTCCAGAACTTTTCCATCATTCCAAACTGAAACTTTGTACCCATTAAATAACAATTCTGCCTGGACCCCTGGTAACCATCGTTCTACGCTCTGGCATCACTTTTCTGTGTTATCTGCAATGGCTGTGTTCCCACACTGAGGGATTGAGGGGGACAAGCCACACACTGGAGAACATCCAGATGGGGTTAATGACGAGGTGACAAAACCTGGTCATATATGAGAAAGAGTGGAGGGGACTGAGAATATTCAAGAGAGTGAGGTCCTGAGCGTAAGAGGCCACAAATTCCGTTTGGAGCTATCTTTGAGCTCGCTTAGACCATGAGCTAACTCACCCTGCCGAATTAAAAAAATTTACGAACAAGAAGTTATCTTTGAAATTAAATGGTGGCAGACACGTCCAAGGAATACTGTGGAGATTTGATCCCTTTATGAATCAGGTGATACATTGATGAAGTGCGGAGATAGCAACTGGTGGGCAATAGAATATTGGAACCTATAATAATAAAAGCATGATATGCAAATCAACGTAACAGCCAAACAGCTGAATGACCGAGGAAGCTGGAGCTGTGAGGACCGGCCATTGCAGCTGGGGCTGCGAAGGCCTACTCTTGCATGAATTTCATGCATCAGGCCTCTTGTGGTTATAATAGGAGGAAATAGTATCACCATGTTAGAGGCCTTGGAATGAGGATAAAGAATGGCTGTATTCACCATGTCCCCTCTCCACAGCACCTGTTTTACTACAATATAAAAATCGAGTCCTGTCCATTTTCACATTGAACTTTTGTTAAATAAACTTTTGTATTGGTCAAAAAAAAAAAATAAGTGAGGTCCTAGGATGATTTTAATTCACCTAAAAATAAAATTTTTTTTAAAACCTAGGAGGTTTTAGTTTCATAACAAATTTAGAAGCCAACAGTGTGATGTAATTGGAAAAGACTGAAAGGGCCATGAAGACTGTCTTCGCCCAAGTCAGTGATAGCGAACCTATGACACGCGTGTCAGAGGTGACATGCGAACTCATTTTTTTGGTTTTTCTTTGTTAAATGGTATTTAAATATATAAAATAAATATCAAAAATATAAATCTTTGTTTTACTATGGTTGCAAGGATAAAAAAATTTCTATATATGGCACAGCACCACAGTTAAGTTAGGGTTTTTCAAAATGCTGACACGCCGAGCTCAAAAGGTTCGCCATTATGGGCCTAAGTGAAGGATGGCAGTGTAGGAAAGTGGTTAGAACTGTCCTGTCAATAGAAATATAATTTACTATTTTTTTTAATCCTTACCTGAGGATATTTTCCCATTGATTTTGAGATAGTGGAAGATAGAGGAAAAGACAGAAATATCGATGCAAGAGAAAAGCCTTCATTGGTTGCCTCCTGCACGGGCTGGGACCAGGGCCTGGGCCAGAGCCTGCAACCAAGGTATATGCCCTTGATCAGAATCAAACCCGGGACCCTTCAGTCCGCAGGCTGACGCTCTATCCACTGAGCCAAACCAGCTAGGGCTTGATTACTATTTTAAATTTTCTAGTAGCCACATTCAAAAAAAGAAACAGTAAAATATTTTACTTAGGTCAATGTATTAAAAATGTTAATATGTAATTAAAATTAATAATTAGGTATCTCCTAGTCTTTCATATTTGGTCTTCTAAATTAGGCTGGCCACACATTTCAAGTGTTTAATAGTTACCTTTCACTGTATTGGACAGCACAGACTTGGAACCTGGGGCTTGGGTGTCAGACAGGTCTGGGATCATATTGCATCCCTTACTATGTTGGGTGACTAGGCAAATTACCCTTTTATCTGTTTCATCTGTAAAACAGAACTAACAGTACTCAATCTATAGGGTGATTGTGAAGATTAATGGCACATGAAGCACTTAGAACATGTTCAGTAAATGTTGATTATTAGTGGTAAATTGTGATTACTTAGTGAATTACCATCAGATGATGTGGCTTGGAGACATTCCAGAGGAACGGAGTTAAAAGACAATGAATGGACAAACTGGAAAAACCTGTTTGGAACACATCTGACAAACAAAATGTTATTTTCAATATGTAGGAAGTGCTTGCAAATAAGAAAATGAGAAATATGAATGGGAAATTCAAAACAGGAGACACATCGGAAGTGATTTTTAAAAAATTTAATTGTTTTGAGAGAGGGATAGGAAGGGGGAGAGAGGGAAGGAGGGA
>NW_006299593.1:2590681-2602605 GCF_000327345.1 Myotis davidii | reverse complement strand
AAGAGATGGGGTGGGGGAGAGAAACATCAATTTTTGTTGTTCCACTTGAGCATTCGTTGGTTGGTTCTTTTTAAAAAAAAAAAATGTATTTTTAACCCTAGCTTGTTTGGCTCAGTGGATAGAGCGTTGGTCTGTGGACAGAAGGGTCCCAGGTTCGATTTTGGCCAAGGGCGCATGCCTGGGTTTCGGGCTAGAATTCTAGTAGGAGGTGTGCAGGGGGCAATCATTGATTCTCTCTCTTCATTGATGTTTCTATCTCTCCCTCTCTCTTCCTCTCTGAAATCAATAAACATATGTATTTTTTTAAAAAATAAAATTGTATTTTTATTGATTTCAGAGAGGAAGGTAGATGGAGAGAGAGAGAAACATCAATGATGAGAGATGGATCGGCTGCCTCCTGCACACACCCCACTGGGGATCGAGCTCACAACCCAGGTATGTGCCCTGACCGGGAATTTGAACCATGACCTCTGGTTCATACTCAACCACTGAACCACACCTGCAGGCATTGGTTGATTCTTGTATGTGCCCTGACCAGGCATCAAACTGCAAACCTTAGTGTATCAGGAATGCTCTAACAACTGAACAAACTACCCAGTCATGGCGGAAATGATTAAAAAAGAAAAAAGAAAAAAAGTAAGTCCCTTTGAAATGAGTTCCACTCTCTCGGGATTTAATATACATTATTGAGTAACAAATGGGCAACAACCAGAATTTGGTGGCACCTAATACTGAAGAAGGTGTGAGATCAACTCTCCTTTCAAATCAAATTTTTCTGATTTGATAGTTAGATCTGATCCCAGATTATTATGATAAACAAGAGTACTTGCTTCAAGGAGAAACTAGTCAGCCTTTTCTTTCTTTTTTAAATTATCAGGCTTCTTTAAATATATATATTGATCTCAGAGAGAAGGGAGAGGGAGAGATAGAAACGTCAATGATGGGAGAATCATTGATTGGCTGCACACCCCCAACTGGGGATCAAGCCTGAAACCAAGGAATTGAACCGTGATCTTCTGGTTCACAGGTCACTGCTTAACCACTGAGCCGCGCCAGCTGGGCTAGTCAGCCTTTTCTATCCACCTCTTTCCTCTTCCAAACGAAGGTGAACAGCCAATAAACATTTTCTAACAAGTTTGATTTTTTTCCTTTGTCACATGTGTGGTCATTTCACATTTGCTTTGCTAGTAGTTCTTTTCCCACTAGGGTTGACATTTCACATGACTTGAAATAGCCCTAAATTGTTCCAAATTTAGGCAGAGCTAACTTATATTCTCACATAAGCCACAATTCCCCCAAATGCTCTTTTTTAAATCCTCACCTGAGGATATTTTTCCATTGAGTTTTAGAGAGTGGAAGAGGAGAGACAGGGAAACATCAATGTGAGAGACACATCGATTGGTTGACTCTCAAATGTGGGGGATTAAGCCTGCAACCCAGATACCTGCCATTGACCTGAATTGAACCCAGGACCCTTCAGCCTATGAGCCAAGCCAAACGCTCCATCCACTGAGCCAAACTGGCTAGGGCACCCGTAGCATATTCTTAAGACTTCTGGCTAGCTCCTTCTGGAATGTTCTATCTGCCAGTAGGGTCAGCTACATAATTTGTGTGGCCTAGTGTGAAATGAAAATGTATGGCCCATTTTCATAAAAGAAGGAAAAAAGTTTGTTCTTAAGTTGCTCTCTCAACTTGTCGTGGTTGTTTTTATTTGCTGCTGTTTTTGTGCTCTCAGGTATGGAAATACTCAAAGGGTAAGTGCAAGCCCTCACAAGTGCCCAGGACTGTGCCTTGAGACAGCATGCATTTCCTAGTCTGGGAAAATGTGATCTAATGGTGGAGAACAGACTAAATCAGACTCAACTAAGTCCTCAGTCTTCTATTGGCTGCATTCTGCTCTACACCAGTGCCTTGAGGCAAAAAAAAAAAAAAAATGCCTCAAGGTGCAGCCATCTCAAGGGGAGGGAGGGTTACAGGGTAACAGGAAACTGAGAAGAAAAAAACATTGGTTAGATCATCAAAATATTATCCCTGTATGCACATCAGTGTCTGAGAACTGTATTAATGATCGAGACCCCCGGGAGTTGATCTACTCTTTGTGAGTTAATAAATCAGGTCTTGAGGTAAGGCTAGGTGCCAGACTAAGCTCTGAGGCGAGTTGATACCATGGGGATTTCCATGGGTAGCCAGTTTGTCTAGCTATGGTGACTCCATTCTGTCTTCCTGCATACGCTTCTAAAAAGTCATGTACCCTTAACAGTTCAGGGGCCCAAATGGGAGTGATGGTGTGGTTAGTTAGGGAGGGGAGGAGAGGTTGGGCCTCACCCTTTTCCCCTCCCTTCCTTCACACCCCGTTTTATTGCATCACAAAATGCCTTTCATCATCAGAGTCAATTCCAGGCCCCTGCTTTAGGAGGGAAAACCCCCAGCCTTCTGTACATTCAGAAAAGGATATTTACCGTATGAAGCCAGCCTTGAGGATGCCTTCATTTAAAGTTCAGAGGTCAACCTGCCCCACTCCACATAAGGCCAGATTTTACAAGCGGGTGTTTCCTACTTCCTCAACTCGCTGGCAGTCCAGTATTAAAAGAAACCAAAACAGGTCCCTCACTTTAGTCAAAGAATTAGAAATGATTCTTTCCTGACTCAGAGGGAGGGGCCCAGTACCCACACACTGGCAACGACATAACACAGAAAAGGAGGGTTGGAGTGGGGCCAGAAAGTACCAGGCCTCGTGTGGTGTCCTCTCCAACAGCAGCTGCCCAATGTCTTTAGAGCCCACCTCTTCCCTGGAGAGTTCCCTCCGACTTGAGAGTTGCAGTCACCCTCTGCCTGACCTGGACCATGTTCCTGTGATCTCTTGAGCTTTGTGAAAAAGACGAGTGAGAAAGCGAAGGGCCTCTTATTTATCAACATTGCCCTTTTCTTGTCAGCAGCATTTATGTTATTAACCACCTTTCTCTGAAAATCCTTTTCCTTTTTGGATATATTTTCTCTCTTCTGATTCATTCGTTTATTCAATCAGCAAACATTCACTGAGCGCCTGTAGTACAACAGGCACAGTATTGGATTCAGGGAACACGAGCGTAAGACACCTGGTCTCTACCTCCAGGTTCGTCACTCATAAAGGATCTCCCCATTACCTGGCTACTCCACTTCTACTTCTCCCTCTCAGTTCTCAAAGGTGACATCTCCTAAGGCTTTTTCTTTTGTCCTTCATGTCTTCACTCCCATAATACCAATATCACCAGTTACAACAGTCCCTTAAATCCTACCCCCAATCTAAAACTCTCTCCCAATCTTCAAAACTGATTTTCCAATTGACCAGTTATTTCTACCTAGATGTTGCAATAACTCAATTCATAAGGTCCAAAAAAGAAATTTCCCAACTTTCCATCACCCCCACCCCAACCTGCCTCACTCCTCCTCACCACCTTACCCTTCTGACTTCAGTGCTTATACTGATAAAACACTCCTTCCCCAAGTATCCAGGGTAAAAAAGTTTGGGGTTTTTTGGACTCCTTACTCATGCCTCTGCCCTTCCACAGCCAATCAATGGTCAACTTCAATCAATTCTACAGCCGTGCTGTGTCCCACAGATGTGTCATTTCCATCCCTACCACCACCCTGGCTGAGTATCTCCTGAACTAACTAGTTCCCTGTCTGGTTTCCATGATTCAGACTTGCCCTCTTTTTAATCCAGAGCTCCCTGCATGTCTTTTTCTTGGCTGAAAAGTCTTCAGGGGTTCACCATTTTCACCAGAATAAAATGCAGAATCCAAAACCTGACATCCAAGACCTCATTAAAACAACCCTGTCCTTTCCCACATTTTCTAGTTTTCCTAACTGAGGCCCTGAGCGTCAGTCAAATTGAACCACTAAGTTCTTCTTTGCTCAGGCTGTTTGCTCTGCCTAACATGCCTCTCTAATTCCTATTTTCCCTGATCCAATTCAAAGCCCAACCCAAACCTTTCCTATTCCGTGAAGCCTTCTCTTCTCCCCAATAGTTGGGAATTTTTTCTTCTTCTCTAAAGAACCACAGCCCTCAATATACACCTCTCTGAGACCCACATATCCTGGTTTGTCTTACCTCTCCTGGTGAATTGTAAACTTGAAGACAAGAGAAGCTGATTTCCCACTGCATCTTCCATACTCTAGGAGAGAATCTTATGTAGAGCAGCAACAAAATAGAGTAGAAAGAGCAAGATCTTAGAATGAGAGGTCCTGGTTACTGGAACCTGAAGAAAGTTTGTCATAAGAATAAATGTTATGCCCTAGCTGGTTTGGCTCAGTGGATAGAGTATCTGTCTGAAGACTGAAAGGTCCCGGGTTTGATTCCAGTCAAGGGCACATGTTGGGGTTGCGGGTTTGATCCCCAGTAGGGGGTGTGCAGGAGGTATCCAACAGATGATTCTCTCTCATCATTGATGTTTCTCTCTCTCCCTTTCTCTTCCTTTCTGAAATCAATAAAAAATGTTTTTAAAAATAGATGTTATGAGTGGGACTGGATGGGCACTGAATATCAGGTCCTGAATGACAAAGATTTCCATGAGGTATTTTTTTTAATTCCATTTTTTAAAATATATATTTTTATTATTTTTATTGATTTTGAGAGAGAGGAGGAGAGGAGAGAGAAACATCAATGTGTGAGTGAAACATCAATCAGCCACTTCCTGCATGCCCCTACCAGGCATTGAGTCCACAACGCAGGCATTTGCCCTGACCAGGAATTGAACCAGCAAAATTTTGATGCCCAACCGAGTCACACCGGCCAGGGCTTCATGAGTTCTTTAAATAATTTATTATCTTACGGGTTTGTGATATGTGGGGTCCTCTAAAGTATAGCTTCCAGAGTAGGTGATTCTCTTGCTTGGGTCTAAGTATTAGAAGTAACAATCTAGTAAGCAAGGCAAAACAAAGCAGGAAAAAGAGATTTCACTACTTTTTTTTTTTTTTGCTGCAAAAAACTTTATTGTTTCATTTGGTCCAATGCATTGGAGAGGGCTCCAGAGTGGTTAAAACAGCGGTTCTCAAACTTTTTAAACAGGGGGCCAGTTCACTGTCCCTCAGACCGTTGGAGGGCCGGACTATAGTTGAAAAAAACTATGAACAAATTCCTATGCACACTGAACATATCTTATTTTGAAGTAAAAAAACAAAACGGGAATAACAATATTTGTATTTGCATGTGGCCCGCGGGCCGTAGTTTGAGGACACCTGGGTTAAAACAATGGCTAGTAGTTTCGGGAAGAGGCTCAAGTAAAAGCCAAAGACAACAGGGTGATGCAGAGGGGCCTCTGTAAGGCCTCTAGGCTCCAAAGGCTCCTAGTCGTGCTTGAGGATGAGCCTTTCGAAAAGATACTCGCCCAGCCCAGCCTGGGCGGCAGTCAGCCTGCGGATGTCAGACAGGTGGTCGCCCATCTTCTTGATCAGTTTCACCTCCTCATCCAGGAAGTGGTTCTCCAGGAAGTCGCAGAGATGAGGGTCTGCACAGGTAGAACCCAGGGCATGCAGATCCAAAAGGGCCTGGTTCAGGTTCTTCTCTAAGGCCAGGGCGGCTTCCAGGGCATTCTGAGTTTTGCCCCAGTCTTTTTGGGAAGGTTTCTTCACATCCGGGAAGAGAATGCGGCCGCCACGCTTGTTTTGCAACTTAAAGAGATGCTCAGCGCCCTCGCGCTTCTTCTCTGCCAACTCGAGGAAGAAGTGGCCCACACCCTCCAGAGCCACATCATCACGGTCGAAATAGTAGCCCAGAGAGAGGTAGGTGTAGGAGGCCCGCAGATGCAGGTTGGCCAGGCGATTGACCGCAGCCTCCACCTCGGTGGAATAATTCTGATGAATTTGGGAGCTCATGGTTGTTTAGCAATAAGGAGTTAAGGTAGGAAAAAACCAGTGTCCTGGAGGTGGTTCTGAAGGTGGTGACTGAATGAAACGCAGGAAAGTGGCCGGAGGCTGGAAGAAGGGGAGTCCCTGCGTCTGTTCTGTCCAAACACTGTTAAAGCAAGAGACAGATCCGGTACCTTTGAGTGCACTGCGACTACTTTTTCTTTTTTGTAGCACTGGTCTAATTTCAAATCTAGAAGCAAAAGCAATTCATAGAAAACTTTTTTATGATTAGAAAAATCATAAAATCTTGTTAGTCCTGACCGGTTTGGCTCAGTGGATAGAGCGTCGGCTTGTGGACTGAGGGGTCTCGGGTTCGATTCCGGTCAAGGGCATGTGCCTTGGTTGTGGGAAAAAAAATCTTGTTAGAAAAGTTTGCAAACCAGTTCAGCCAGTGTTGCTAAATGGCTGAGAGTCAACCCATGAGCCAGGAGGTCATGGTTCGATTCCAGGTCAGGGCACATGTCCGGGTTGCAGGCTTGATCCCCAGTAGGGAATGTACAGGAGGTGGCCAACTGATGATTCTCTCTCATCATGGATTTCTCTTTCTCTCTCCCTCTCTCTCTCTCTCTCTCTCTCTCTCTCTCTCTCTCTCTCTCTCTCTCCCTCCCTCGCTCCCTCCCTCTCCCTTCCTCTCTGGAACCACCAAAAACATTTTTTTTTAAATTGCAAACCAGTGGTGGGGGGAGGGTGTTAAGGAATTGGGGGGATTGAGCAAAAAAGAAAAAAAAGAAAGAACTCATGGACATGAACAACAGCGTGGTGATTGGTGGGGTGGGGACATGGAAGAGGGCATAGAGGGAATAAATGGTGATGGAGAAAAAGAAGAAAAAGTTTGCAAACCAATAGCCTGACTATACTTAATGGAGTAATTCTACAGTTATTCCTTTAAAGTCAAGTCTAGAGCAAGGAACGAATGGGCACTATTTTTAAACATTGTTCTAGAAATTCTAGCCACTAAAGTAAAACAAGAAATAGAAATAAGAGCTCTAGATATTTGAAAGACAAAAGTATCATTATTTGTAGATGATATGCTACTTCACCTAAAAACACAAGAAAATTTTCTGAAAACCACTAGTATAGGCAAATTCATAATTATGCATATCACAATTATAAAATGGTCCTATATAATAAAAGACTAATATTCAAATAGACCAAACAACCGATCACTATGATGTGTGCTGACCACCAAGGGGAGTACGTGGCAGGTGTCGGCAGCAGAGCATAGAACATGGCAGGCAGCGGCAGGATAGTGGAGCAGGTGAGTGGGGGTGCCAGACCAAGGCGGGGCACTGGTCGCTGTCATCGGGGCAAGACTCTGGTAGTTGCTGAAAATTCTTTGCTCCCACATGCCGCAGTCCAGCCCAGCGCTTGCACCTACTGCCGGCGCCCAGCGCTGGCCCCAATTGCTCAGCATCATCAGCGGTGTGAGCAGCGGCTGTCAGCCCTGATTGCCCCTGAGGGCTTCTCTACCTCACCCTCCTCCTGAGGGGCAATCGGGGCCGGCAGCTGCCTCTCGCACCCGCTGCCAGCAAGGCCCTTCTGGCACCTGCAGCCAGCACCCAGCGCCAGTCCTGATCACTTGGCACCGTCAGCGGGTGTGAGTGGCTGTCGGCCCTAATTGCCCCTCAGGCTGATGGCGTGAAGCAATTGGGGCGGACGCCAGCAGTGGGTGCAAGGAGAGCCAGCACTGTCAGCGTGGGAGTGGCAGGAGCAGGGCGGACAGGGGACTGGGGGCCGTGCCAGGAGGGGCTGGGTGAGGTCGTGGAGGATGAGCTAAGACCCACCCCTGTGTTCACTGCAGCCTCTTGGCACATAGTTCCTTTCAAGGTGCACGAATTTGTGCACTGGGCCCCTAGTTAGAAAATAAAAAGATTGCTCTAGCTGGTTTGGCTCAGTGGATAGAGCATTGACCTGCGGACTGAAGGGTCCTGGGTTTGATTCCAGTCAAGGGCATATGCCTGGGTTGTGGGCTCAATACCCAGTGGGGGGCATGCAGGAGGCAACTGATCAATGATTCTCTCTCATCACTGATGTTTCTATCTCTCTCTACCTCTCCCTTCCTTTCTGAAATCAATTTAAAAAATTAAAAAAGAAAAAGATTTTTCTATATGCCAATAATATATAGCTAAAAAATATAATGGTAGCCGGGGTGGGTGTGGTTCAGTTGGTTGGAGCATTGTCACTACACCGAAAGATGATGGGTTCAATTCCTGGTCAGGGTACCTACCTCCAGGTGGGTTTGATCCCTGGTCAGGCCATGTGCAGAAGGCAACAGATGGATGTTTCTCGCATCGATGTATTTCTCTCTTTCTAAAATCAATAAAGTAAGCCCTGGCCGGTGCCCAGTGGTTAGAACATCAGCCAGAAGACCGAAGGGTTACGGGTTCGATTCCCACTCAAGGGCACATACCTGCAGGCTCTATTCCTGGCCCTGGTCAGGGCAGGGCATATGCAGGAGGCAACCAATCAATGTGTCTCTCTCACATCAGTGTTTCTCTCTCTCTCCCCCTCACTGTCTAAAAAAATCAATGGAAAGGATATATTCAGGTGAGGATTAAAAATAAAAATAAAATAAATAAGGTAAAATTTATTTAAAATATATAATGGTAAAATAAATTTTAAAACTCTTATATGAAAAACATGCAGAGCCTTTGTGGAGAAACTACCAAACTTTACCTAAAAACCTAAAAGAATAACTAGAAAAACAATCTGATTTGCCTGGAAAAACTAAATATTATTTCAGTGTGTGTGTGTGTGTGTGTGTGTTCTCAACACCACTGAGCAATTTTCTAATTCTCAGTAGACATTGACTGGGTGTCCTACAATTTAACTTAATTCTAACACTATCTACCCTGAGGATCGATGTTTCTCTTTATATTGATGTCTCTCTCTCTCTCTAAAAAAACATATCCTCAGGTGAGGATAAAAAACCAAATTGTGATCACTGTATAAAAATAGAGAAGCCAGGCCCTGGCTGGTGTTTCTAAGTGGTTAGAGTATCAGTCCGTGCACTGAAGGTCTTGGGTTCAATTCCCAGTCAAGGGTATATTTCTGGGTTACAGAGCAATCACTGGCACCAGTTGGCATGTACACAGGAGGCAACCGATTGATGTGTCTCACATTGATTTCTCTCTTCTCTTCTCTCCCCGCCCCCTCTCTCTCCCCTTCCCTTCCACTGTCTCTAAAAATCAATGGAAAAAATATCTACAGGTAAGAATTAACAACAAAAAGAATAAAGAAGCTAGTCCACAGAATAAAATTTTAAAATCAAATCTATTTATACATATATAAGGGTTTAGAATATGATGAATGTAAAATTTCTAATTGGTGGGATAAGGACGTTTTATTTAATAATGGATGTTGGACAACTAACCCTTGTAACAAGATTTAGGTTATTCACTTACCTCATACCATGTATCAAAATTAATTCCAGAGAGATTAAATATTTATATATAAAAATGTCTACCCAGAGACAACTGTTGATAAATTATTTTATATCTGTAAGATGATATACTATGAAGTCATTTAAAACAACGAGAAAAATATTTTATGGCATGAAGAGATGAACACAATACACTGTCAGCTGAAGAAAGCAGGTTACATAATACCATGTACAGTACAATTTTACTCAGAATTTTATGTTAAATGCACATTTGGTTAGAGTAATAACTAGAAAGACACAGGTCAAAAGTTAGCAGTAACTTTTGGATTTTTTTTTTAGTTCTTTTTTCTTTTTTTTGCTCAATCCTTCTACCCCCAGCAGTAATTTTTTTGAGTGGTAAAAACTATAGGCAATCTATACTTTTTTTGCTAATCTGAATTTTTAAAAATATTAAACATGTATTTCTTCTTAAAAAATAAAATGTATTTGCCTGGCTGGCATGGCTCAGTGGTTGAGCATCAACCTAAGAACCAGGAGGTCACAGTTCAATTCCAGGTTAGGGCACATGCCCAGGTCGCAGACTCGATCCCCATCAGGGGCATGCAGGAAGCAGCCAATCAATGATTCTCTCGTCATTAATGTTTCTATCGCTCTCTCCATCTCTGAAATCAATAAAAATAGTTTTTTTAATTAACCAATGAATGCATAAATAAGTTGGACAACAAATCAGTATTTTTCTCTCCCTCTAAAATCAATACATTTTTTAAAAGGATAAATTCTACTATGCCCAATTGCAAGGTATATTGTTTTCACTGAGACCTTGTATTTCCTAAGTATTTTACATATTACATTATTGTAATGTTAACGTAAAAACATTCAAACCTGTAAAGAATTTTTGTGAATTTATTTGAGCCAAACTGTCGACAGTTGCTGGGCAGCAGTATCTCAATGGATTGGGGTAATGCTCCAGAGCAGCAGTTCTCAACCTGTAGGTCGCGACCCCTTTGGAGGTCAAAAGACCTTTTCACAGGGGTCGCCTAAGACCATCGGAAAACACATATATAATTACATACTGTTTTTGTGATTAATCACTATGCTTTAATTATGTTCAATTTGTAACAATGAAATTGGGGGTCACCACAACATGAGGAACTGTATTAAAGGGTCGTGGCATTAGGAAGGTTGAGAACCACTGCCTTAGGTGGTTCTAACCAAGGCAGCACACAGGCCAGGAAGTCTGCTCTGCCAGGGAGCAGCTCCAGGCCAAGCACACCCTCTTCCCTTATCCTTGACTTAGAAAAACAAAGGCAATAGGCAAATCCACTTGTCAGCGTTTCTGAAGCCAGCTGTTAGCCTCTCCTCTTCCTGCCCCTCTTTCTTTTCTTCCTTTTTCCAGAAAAACCTGGAAAGCTCTGCAAAACTTTGCAAAATGCCGTACTAGCTCTGGCTGCCTTCTATTTATTTATTTTTCTCTTTTGGCCTGTGTCATCCTCTCAGGCAAGGACCGCAGTCTGACTTCCTGCCAGCTCGCCTGCTGGGTTCATTAGAGTGTCTTAAAAAAAAAAAATCTGTATTTTCCTAAGACTACAAACCTCAAGTTAGAGGTAATTTTTTTTTCAACTTCCTACCCAAAGTAGGACATCCCAGTTGTAAAATTTTAGCAGAGTATTTGGTTTTAAAACACAATCTCGTGGTTTCACTTTGTCCATCCAATCAACTTGAGACTGACAGCTCTCATAAAATATATGCTCTGGCTAAGAATTCCACAAAGCAGGTCTATTTATGTGTGGAGTCTAGCAGCACAGAACGCCCCAGTAAATTTCCATTTAGTAATTCAGTGACTGTTAATAGACACCTATTATGTATCTATGGCCATCTGAGGCCCTGTGCTGGATACTGAAACAAACATGAGACCCAGATCCTGCTCCCAACCCCTAACAATCCTATTAGGATACCTTCAGCTCATAAATGTCTCTGGACTCATTTTGTTCTTTAAATCCATTTGCAAGGTATCAACTATATTACTCACTAAATTATGAACATTTTCATGATTAGCTGTGTCAGAAATATGATTTATAGGAATGGCTTTCTCCCTTTTTTAAGGTTTCGGGCATAATCTTTATATTGCAAACATTACAGCCATGGTTCAAACTCTAGATAATGTAATCCACATAAGATTCACTAACCTTTTAGCGTGTTAATAACAGTGTCATAGCTTTCAGCTCGCATTAGTTAGAACTCCTTGGCTAATGTGCAGGAAATTTAAGATGTATGCCAGGTGTGTTCAATGAAAGGTTTTGTGCAAATCATATGTGAGTCTAAAAGCAAGTCTCTCTCAGCAGTGATGAGCTTGGCAGGGATTCAGGTATCTAACACTGTGCCATATACCTCCCCCGAGAATGCTGGGCTAGAACACAACCATCAGGTGTTGTGAAATTTGCTGGGAACACAGAGCAGAAGGATGCATGGAGACTGCATGTCCATTCTCTATTACATGTGTACAGTGTCACCAGGAATAATACTACAGGATTCATCCTGTACTGGCTTATTCTCAAAGGAAAACCCCAACCAGGTTGAGGATAATGAACATCACAGACTGTAAAAAGCAGCAAGAAGCTATTGCACCACTGTGGCTTCCACATATCCACAAAACACA
>NW_006299593.1:2585354-2590646 GCF_000327345.1 Myotis davidii | reverse complement strand
GAAGGTGTTATGTTACTCAGGTTTCCTCTCAGGACATCCTGGCTTGAAACACAGTTCTGTCACTAATATAAATGACAGATGGGACACTGCCAGAGCATGTCCTTGAAAATCTCAGGAATCCATCAGCTTGCAAAGGAGAGCTCAAAAGATGGCATGAAAATTACCCATTCCCATTAATGACAGGTCACTGTTTTTTTCTAGGTGAAGAGAAACATTGGAACCTATGGGCCTGATGAAGGCTCCATGCACAGATTCTGAGCACACAGGGCCTTGTCTTAAACAGCCTTGGACCAAATTTGTCAGAAGGATGTGACTAACTCGGCACAAGCATTACTGCATACAGTGGCAAGCCCCATTTTGCTTGTGACTCTGAAGATTGCCTGAGTTCCCCAATGCCCATGGGCTTTGCCAAATACTGTTGTACAGCATAGACAGTTCAGTTCAGTTAAACAGTATGAGACTATGCCGTAACCGGTTTGGCTCAGTGGATAGAGCACCGGCCTGCGGACCAAAAGATCCCAGATTCGATTCCGGTCAAGGGCATGTGCCTTGGTTGCGGGCACATCCCCAGTAGGAGGTGTGCAGGAGGCGGCTGATCCATGTTTCTCACTCATCGATGTTTCTAACTATCTCTCTCCCTTCCTCTCTGTAAAAAATCAATATAATATATATTAAAAAACACACAAACAAAACAGTATGAGACTATACACTTAACAGTATATGCAGTCTCCCTGGGGGAACCACAGGATGAAAAAGGATCCATTAAAACAAGGGTGTATGTAGGACAGGTGTAGGCCCTGTTCTCCAGGCTTGCCATGTCAAGCTCAGGATCAGACAGAGCACTCGTCCATTCATTAACTTATTCATTTACTCATTCAACAAATATTTATAGAACACCCCTGAGGTTTCAAGCAATATGCTAGGTGTGGGAATTCAAATATTTCCGGTCTTTGAGAAGTTCACAGCCTAATGGTGCAGAGCCAAGAAAACCAACAGTTACAGTAAGGCACTATGATGAGTGTTTGCACATAGTGGAACTGCTCTTACTATTGTATGTCCTATTTGTTTCAAGCATGGTGGCACACAGAAAGTTTGGGAAGAATAACCAGACACTGTGATGCCTGGGTTGAATACCTGAAGAGTAAGGAGGCATTATCAAGGGGAAGTGTGAAAGGAAATAATGTTCAGGCAGGGCGACCAACATGTGTGAAGGTACAGAGAAGAGAGAAAAAACATGGCTCAGGCAGAGCTTCATATGGCTCAGTGTGGATGGAGAATAAAGGGTGAAAGAGAATGGGGTGGAAATTAGAACCAGGTGATCAGGCCCTTATTGTCATGCTAAGGTAAGGGCAGGGCCCTATGTCTGTTTTGTCTTTCATGGGACTTAGTGATGGATACATATTAGTTGAAGACAATGAGGAGCCACTGAAGGTTTTTAAGCAAGGGAGTAAGGTAACCAGGTTTGCAAAAAAGACAGGCATATTGGGGGAAGACTTGAAGAGGGTGAAAATGGAGGCAGGAAAACCAGGTAGGCACCTGCAATGATCTAGGTGAGAGATGAAGATGGGCTAAACCCAGTGATGGCGAACCGTTTGAGCTCGGCGTGTCAGCATTTTGAAAAACCCTAACTTAACTCTGGTGCCGTGTCACATATAGAAATTTTTTGATATCTGCAACCATAGTAAAACAAAGACTTATATTTTTGATATTTATTTTATATATTTAAATACCATTTAACAAAGAAAAATCAACCAAAAAAATGAGTTCGCGTGTCACCTCTGAAACGCGTGTCATAGGTTCGCCATCACTGGGCTAAACTAAGGTAGTGCCAGTGTAGGTGAAGAGAAGTGGGTGACTATAGGACTAGCACATTGTACTGTATGAGAGGGGGCTGCCATTTTTAGATCAAAGTGTATGGTTACTTTTATGATTTTTCATGTGCACTGTTGACCACATATAGAAAGTATTGGTTGTCCTGGCCAGGTAGCATAGTTAGAGCATTATCCTGATACACCAAGGTTGCGGGTTCGATCCCTGGTAAGGGAACATACAAGAATCAACCATAAATAAGTGGGACAATAAATGGATGATTTTTTTTTCTCTCTCCCTTCCTCTATCTCTCTAAAATCAATCAGTAAAAAAAAAATGTTTTAAAACACTGGTTAACCTGCAGATTCTTCTAAATCATAGACTCAGACTATAAAGCTGGGCGAGATGCCACTTCTCAGGTCCCCACAGAACTTTTCCTGTGCTTATTCCCACTGCTTCTTCTGTGCAGAGGAAGCAAAAAGGAAAACACAATTCAAAAAAGGATGACACCTAACTACCTGTAGGTGACCAACTTTCTTTCACACAAACAGGCTGGGTTGGTAAAGGGGCCCCATCTTTCTTGCTTTGCAGAATGTCTGAGAGACCAACAGAGATTAATTCAAGTCCTTCTTATGCATCCCTAAAAGCCAGAACTCCAAGAGGTACAGAGGTACAGAGACTTGCCCAAGGACCGAGCTATAGAGCATCAGAAATAAGAACACAAGTCCCCCTTTCCCTTTCTATCAGGAATTCCCTCATCTTATTAACAGAGGAACAGGAAGGTGGCAAGTGAAGCCAGGAATTGTAACTCACCGAGCCAATTTCAGCTACAAGCCCCATTCTCATTTCCCCAGCTTCAAAGAGAATATAGGTGATCATGGACACCTTGTAGGTCAGTGCAGACTTCTGCAGCTGTTGTACATTTCTCGGCCTTGTTCCAATGGGTGTTATCTGTTTAACACTAGTATTAATACTGTCCCACATTCGATCTTTCTTTCTTCAACCTCAAACTTCTACTTCCTTATACCATTCTGTCCTAATACGCTCACAAGCCATCAAAATGTGTTCAGAATGTTAATATTTTTGTGTCCCAATTTCATCTCTGGCACCAAGAAGGAGTATGATAAACATTGTTCTGAGACTCTTGGTTCAGAAAATAATGCTGTGGAGGATAAGGTGGGCAAGTTGAAATCCCTCCCTCCACTTCACTATTTCCAGTCTCCTCATGTATCTATGAACAGGGAAACTCCTGAGGAAAACATGTGGTCTCCTCAGATTCTACAGGAAGCCCCACCCTGTCTCAAAGCCTGCTTTCCTACACCCTGGTCAGGAAAAGGAGCTGAGAAGGTTCCACTTTAAAAAAAAAAAATTATATATATATATAAATTTTATTGATTTCAGAAAGGAAGTGAGAGGGAGAGATAGAAACATCAATGATGAGAGAGAATCATTGATCAGCTGCCTCCTGCATGCCCATTACTGGGGATCGGTCCACAACTGGCATGCGCCCCCTTGACCGGAACCGAAGTGAGAGGGAGAGATAGAAAAATCAATGATGAGAGAGAATCATTGATCAGCTGCCTCCTGCATGCCCATTACTGGGGATCGGTCCACAACTTGGGCATGCACCCTTGACCGGAACCGAACCCGGGACCCTTCAGTCCGTAAGGCCTATGCTCTATCCACTCAGCCAAACTGCCTAGGGCAGGTTCTACTTTTGCTTTCCTCTTTTTTGCTTAGCTCTATCACATCTCACCAGATCAACACTTATTGTCTTTGAACCATAGTGTTTATATTTAGGAGCCTAGGATACAATTCCTTTTTCCTCTATCATCACACCTGGCTTTTCTGGCTTTCAGAAGAAAATGCTCCAGAGATTTTGGCTTATTTTTCCCCAGGCAGTGGAAAACTATATTCACAGAAAAACTGTATCTCCTGGGTCACAACCTGGTCAGCGTTCCAACTCACAGAAAATGATCAAAGACTGTGTATAATTTTACCTTTATATTAACTTGCACATAATTCACTTAAAAATGGGAGGAAAAAACACCTCAGCATATCCTCTCTACTTCCCACCCCTCATTTTACCTTATCTCCAGAGCATATTTGACATACTATATAGTTTTTTTCCTCCCTCCATCCTTCTTTCCTTTCTTAGTCTTTCTCTCCTCACTAAAATGTAAACTTTTGAAGATAGGGCTTTTGTTTGTTTTGTTCATTACTGTATCTTCAGGACCCAGCTCAGTGCCTGGCATATAGTATATACTCAATATATGTTGAATAAAAAAATTGTTGACTGAACAGTTGATTTTTCCTTCCTTTTCTCTGGGGCCTACCACTTCCCTCTTGCTATAACGTTTTTCCTTTGGCTTAACAGCTAAGAGATCAGATGACCATATATTTTACATCATCTCTAGAGGGGAACTTCACTGTAGTGGCAGGGGGTATTTCTTCTCCACCTCTAACATCTCTACCTACTAAAATCCTATCTATTTGGCAAATCCTACCCTTCCTCCCTGTGGCACCATCCTTTAGTTTTCCATGGTAATCTCACAGGAAGGTTAACATTAATACAAGGGTAGTATTACCTTGGCAAAACTGGGTTCCTGCCTCTGCTCCCCCTTCTTCTACCCCTGAGGATGAAAAACGGATGCTGTAATAAGGCATAAATTCTTAACTGGGCAGGTCATGGTGGGTAGTCATGCCCCAGCCTATAGCTTCTTTAGTGAAAGCTTTTTAAGCAAGCCTTGCCCAGTGTTCTTATACATCTAGATTAACACACCTTTGAGATGCCATAAGTAATACTCAAGACATAACCACCCTTAAGAAAGCACATAATATCCTAATCCAATGCGTTTTGCTTTCTCCCATGCTCAGTCTTCCTTACATTGCCTTTAATTTTATTTGTTTTGTTTTTAGTCATTTTTATTCATATTTAGATATGAATATATACGTATATGTATATATTTTTATTGTCTAAAGTTTTACGTATGTCTTCTTTTCCCCAATTGACCCCCACCCCCAGCCATTCCCACCCCAGGCAAGCCCCCACCGCCCCAGTGTCTGTGTCCATTGGTTATGCTAATATGCCCTCTTTAATTTTAAATGCATAAAAGAGGTGCAAAACTATTATTCTTTGGAGCATCTGAGATCTTGCTCCCCAGCACATGTCAACTTGACTCAAACAAACTCACAAAAACTCTTTGCAGGTTTGGATGTTTCTTATGGTGATAGCTCTTTCTTACAGGCAGTGCTTCTTGAGCTTTAAATGCTGCCCTGGATGTGTCACTTAACCTGGCTTTGCCTTGATACAAATGTCAGGAGTGGCCAAAAGCATGGGAACATGAGGGAAGCCTTCACTTATAGCCTCTAGGATGGTCCTCGGCATCTAACACTCTTGGGAAGGGCTGACTAGGTGGACTCGAACTTTACTATGGCCTCCAAGAGCCCTACCATATCCTTGCTGAGGCTGTTTTTTACCTG
>NW_006299593.1:2584445-2585318 GCF_000327345.1 Myotis davidii | reverse complement strand
ACGTCCTCCTATGTACAGACTCTATACTATATCTATACTATAGAGAGATAATTCCACCTAGCTCACGGGACTAGATGTGGGAATCCAATGAGATAACTTGAGTGAAATGCCTAGTACTGGCCTTGACACCTCTAAATAAGCACTTTGTAATGCATACATGAACGTTTTTCTTACCAGGAGATAGCCTTTTATTGTTTACTCTGTTAGACCAACTTCATCTAGCAGCTGGCGGCTAGCTTCTCCCCAGGAAATACGACTTGGCCATAGCAATGTAATCTGAGGTGCAAGATTCTGGGAAAGGGCAGCAAGAGGATAGGCAACTGAAGGGTGCCCCACGTCAGAGTGTGCCCTGGACTGGGCTCCCAGCCAGAAATGTACCGTTAGTGTCACAGGTGCGGGGGGTGGGGGGGGGCAGAGAAAATTCCAGGCATAACCCCTCCCTAAATTCGGAGCAGGCCCAGGTTCAACGCCTCAGGTCATGGGTGAGCCACCTGCCACCTTTTCTTCCAAAGCCACTGAGCTGGTGGTGGAAAATTCGATTAACCACCACTACCTGGAACCACATAAAGTCATTTGTTTTAAGGATTACTCAGGGATGAACGCTACTGCAAACCGGCTCTAAGGACCTAGCAGGAAAAAGTGGAAAAGTAATTTTTATGTTTTTACACTCCCCCTACCGTGTGCTAAGCACGGACTAATCAACCCGTGAAGTGAACGCTACTCTCTGTATTTTAAAGGAGAAAACCGGAGCTCAGAAATACGGACTGGCTCGCTCGAGGAAGCCAGTAAGCGGTGGGCCCGGGGGCTCAAACCCCGGCTTCCTCCCAGCGCCACGTGCTTGCTTTTCCCCACCCGGCAGCGAACGAAGCGCCG
>NW_006299593.1:2583966-2584268 GCF_000327345.1 Myotis davidii | reverse complement strand
ACACTCCAGGGCTGGTCCCACCCGCGGGAGGGCGCGGTCGCCAGAAGTCGGTGCCCAGCCCCAAAGCGGGTCTAAAGGCGAGCCTGGGGGCGGCCCGGCCGGCAAACGACCTCGGGAGAGCCGATAGCCTCGCCGCCGGCGTCCCTCCCCGCCGAGACCCGCCTCGTCAGCATCTTCCCGCAGCTGGGCCCGGGCTTGGCCCCACGGTGGGTCACGGGGCGGGCCGTGGAGCGGGCGCAGCCCGGCCAGGCCCAGCGGGGTCCTGCGCGACACACTGCCCGCTCCTTTCTCCTCGCCGCGTG
>NW_006299593.1:2579443-2583740 GCF_000327345.1 Myotis davidii | reverse complement strand
TCCCGGAGGCGCGGGGCGAGAGCCGCGTGACCACCTCCCAGCCGCGGCGGTCCGCGTCTGTTTTTCCTCTTTTCAGTCCAGTATGGAAGCTCGATTTGTGTGCCCCTTCTTTTGTGGTTGTAACCTTGCCATTTTTAGAATTTACCAAAGTAATTGTTCATTATAGGAAATTTGGGGAGAGAAGAAAATGAATACCAGCACCTCTCCATATTTACTTTTTTTCTTTTGCGTTAAACAAAATTGTGATCTTACTGTATAACAGTGGTATTAGGTACAAAAATATCCTTAAGGATTGCCCTACTTGGTTTGGTTCAATGGTGACAGCAGGAGTGGGCAAACTTTTTGACTCGAGGGCCACAATGGGTTCTTAAACTGGACGGGAGGGCCGGAACAAAAGCATGGATGGAGTGTTTGTGTGAACTAATATAAATTCAAAGTAAACATCATTGCATAAAAGGGTACAATCTTTTTTTTTTTTAGTTTTATTCATTTCAAACTGGCCGGATCCAGCCCGTGGGTTGTAGTTTGCCCACGGCTGGGTTAGAGAGTTGGCTTGCAGACTGAAGGATCCTGGGTTTGATTCCAGTTAAGGGTTGAGGCAGCCAATCAATGATTCATTCTCATCATTGATGTTCCCATCTCCCTCTCCATTCCTCTCTGAAATCAATAAAAATATTTTTTTAAAAAGAATTGTCAAAGATGGACAAAGCACTATTATAGCCTCAAGGCTAAGTTAGAAAAACATGATAGAGAGGAAGGAGTGCAAATAATAGGCGAAAGTGTAATGGTTACTTAATGAGCGTTTTTCAATCAGTGTCCTGTTCACTATGCACATGATCCAGGTGAGAAAATGGGCTCAGAGGGTTAATCAGGTGGCATAGTGGGGGTTTGAACCCAGGGCTTCAAATCTGAAACTTTAGGATGGTGGGTTCCTGGGGAAGACAATGGAAAATGTGTGCTGGGGGGAAGGCAGAAAAACCACAGGGAAGGCATATGGTTTTATATACCCACTGTCTACTTCTGGGGCTGTGGAGCTATAACTAGATTGGAGGAGCAAGAGTAGTGCCTCCATCAGTAGGAGCAACTTTGTGGGAGCATGCCCCAAAGCAGCTCACACTAATACACTGCCTTGAAACATAGCTATGTGCTAGCTAGTACCTTAGCCACATGCAAGAGCAACTATTTGCTGCCATTGACCTCCAGTCCTGCCCCCGTTAGTGGCAATGAAAGGCGGTCAGTCTTTCTATTCAAAGTGCAGTCTGTAGTCTAGCAGCATCTGTACCGTTCAGTACTTTCTGCATCCAGCTTGATGATACAAATAGAGAATCTTGGACCCCACTCTGGAACTTCTGAATCAAAATATGTATTCTCACTAAATTCCTGGGTGACTCCTATGCACATTAAAGCATTGTTGTAAAACAAGTCATTCTCCTTTGGTGAGGCAGGTGGGATGGTAATAAGATCTGGAGTATGTGAAGGCAAGCAGACAGGGAACAAAGTCTAGAAGGAGATTTAACAAGAATATCAAATTAGGAGTATCAGAAAATGCCACAAGATGCAAAGGAGGAAAACTAGGAAATCAGAATCTGGGAGAAAAAAAGAGAAATAGGTTGGAGTATGCAGGTCCATCTTGAGGAAATTCACCCAACACAAGAGCTGTTCTCTGGGGTGGGGGCGGGGGGGTGTTGTCTGTGTCTTATGATTGAGAGGGTCCAGTTCACTCAAAGGAATAGATGAGGGCAGCCCCTGCCCATTTCCTCACTTTTAGCAGAAAGAAAGAGGTCTTTCCCTGGGTTCTAGTGGAGGAAAGTTCTGGGCTCTTTCTGACATAGAACCTGGCACTGACAGAACAGTGCTGGGTACTCCTGTCATATACACAGTTTGCAATCTGTTAAGTAGCCAGGACAGGGGGCTGGTTTGTGTGATGTGTGTGCATGTGTATGTATGCACATGTAGGCTAGAGGAAAGGGCAGGTTATTGGCAGACAGACATAGGAAACAGTGAAAGATGGGGTGGACTTATGTGACTGGAAATTGCTGGGCCCAGAAGGCTACAGGGCTAATGACATCCAATACCTTGAGAGAGCCAGGTGGCAGGCCTGTAGTTCTTGGAGTCAGATTTTCTGGAGGTCTCCTGCCTATCACTCCTCTAAATACTAGCAAGCAGTTCTGATAAGACACAGGGACATGACAGGTTAGAACCAAAAAGCTGTGGGTGGAGTAGCAAGTTGTTTTCATGCCCACAATGTTAGGGGCCCAATGTTGCTTGGAGGAGCAGTTAAGGCAGCATCCCTCTCAGACCCAATTATACACTCAGTCTGAGTATGATCAGGCTGTGCAATAGACAAGTGGCTGTGTGGACATGGGAGATTTTGAGCTATTCACTCCAGAATATAAATGGTGGCTGCAGTGTTGAAAGGCAGCAGATGGGCAGTCTGCAGAGATGGCAGATTCCAATGACTATGAAAGAGGTGTGCAGCCCTAACCGGTTTGGCTTAGTGGATAGAGCCTCGGCCTGTGAATTGAAGGGTCCCAGGTTCGATTCCAGTCAAGGGCATGTATCTTGGTTGCGGGCGTATTCCCAGTGAGGGGTGTGCAGGAGGCAGCTGATCCATGTTTCTCTCTCATCTTGATGTTTCTAACTCTCTATCCCTCTCCCTTCCTCTCTGTAAAAAATCAATTATATATATAAATTTTAAAAAGAGGTGTGCAAATGGATGGTATAGATGCAAGTGTGGATGGATGGGAAAGCAGTTGGCTGCAAGGTTTGAAGAGCACTGTTCTGATAGAGTATGGGGTGAGTCTGAAGGAAGGTCAATGCTGATAGTGTCCCAGAGGTATCTAGACAGAGTGGGTGCAGAGGTCCTACTGGTACTCCTGATAGAAAGGGTGTCAAGTTAGAAAAAGTGGTCAATGTAACTGAACCCCATTCCAGATATTGATGGGCTGAGGTGATCTTGAGTGAAGACCTTAGCACTTGAATGGGGGCCTCTTTGGGTGGATAATTTGCCTCAGCCATGTATTTTATGGCCTCTGTGGTTCTCCTGAGTCAGTCAAGTATTGCTAGACCCAGGCATTTGCCTGTCATTCAAGTCTATCGTATATACAGTTTGCAATCTCGGTCAAAAGGCTGTGATCAATGTCCTCAAAGTTATGTTGAAAGAGTTCTCAGAATGGGCCAACCACCATATTTCTTTGAGTGTTCTTGCTTTTCAGACAGCCTTTCTGCCTAACCTAGTTTTTAATTTCTCCTCTTCTCCACACACCTATCCACCTTTCCTCTCCTTAAAGCCCAGTGCAAGTTCTAAGTTCTCTGTGGACTTCCCTGGATTCTCAAGGATTTACCCTACTGTTTGAAACACTTGGGAGCTCTCCACATAAGCCTGGTCCTCAATCATACAAGCTAGACAACAGTTAATTTGCCTACCTATCCCCCTCTTTTAGGGGCACAGCTACCCGCTTTACCAAAAATTCTCATCTCCCACCCTGGCCAGGGTGGGTCAGTGGTTAGAGTGCTGGCCTGTGCACGAAGGGTCATGGGTTCAGTTCCTGGTCAAGGGCATGTACCTGGGTTGCAGGTTTGATCCTGTGTTCCAGAGGCAACCAAGTGATGTGCCTCCCTCACATTGATGCCTCTCTCTCTCACTCTCTCTCCCCCTCCCACCATCCCTTCCACTCTCTCTCAAAATCAATAGAAAAACTAATCCTAGGGTGAGGATTACAAAAAAAAAAAAGCTACCTCCCACCACCCCTCAAAATCAGGCCAACTCCATTTCTTGGGCGGTTTTGCCCTTTGGATCAGGGAGAGTAGAGCAGTCAGTCCTGCTCTAACATTAAAGCCATACTTTCAGGCATGTCAGGAGCCAGACTCCTACCAGAAGCTCCAGTAGGGACAAAGATGGGTCAGATGGAGCCTGGCTCAGAGGCCTACCTATACCCCAGTTGGTTGTCCAGCCCTATTTTAGTGTCTATGAACTGGTCAGTCATTCCTATTTTTGCCTAAACTGATGAGAGCTGGGTTTTTGTTACTTGAAATCAAAAGAAAACCAAGAGACTACTTCATATGGATTTTTCTTGTTTTCTCAAGGTCAGTGAATTATAAGGAATAGATACAAAGGAATGTGATAAATTGTGGAAATAACATGTACTTTGGAGTAAAACGAAACATTATTTTTAATGCCGTTTCAAGCAAGATACTTAACCTCAGAGAGGCTGTTCCTTTAATTTTATAAAAGAAGGGGTAAATACCTAAAACTCAAAGGATAATGAAGACTAAATGAGAAAAGTAATTACGGAGG
>NW_006299593.1:2575598-2579413 GCF_000327345.1 Myotis davidii | reverse complement strand
GAATGCAAATAAAAGTACCTGGCACACAGTAGTTATATAGGAAATGTTCATTCCCTTTTCTCCTTGAAAACAGGCTTCCACCTCTGTGTGTTTCATGTCTCCATTCTGTGGTCAATGAACTCACAAGTAGGAAATGAATTTTACCAGTTGTTACACTTTTTTCAAGAAGAAAGAAGGAAATAAATAGAAGCATTAGTTTGACTTGTCAATATTCCCTTGATACCTGGACATCTTTTTCCTATTTCACTGTAACCTAAATTCATCCCAAAGGTCCATAATTTTAAAATCAGGCCAACATGAGGTATAATTTAGAAAAACTAATGACACTGTGCTTTATTTGATAACAGAATAAAAGGGCATGACTGGAGCTCTGCCAGAATGGTCCCTAACATTCTTCCGAGCCAAGATGTTATTAATGTTTCAACATTGTTAGTGTAAGGTGGAGTGTTGCTAACTACTTCAAAGGTTGAGACAAACTATAAAGGTGAATCCTTTAAGAAGGAAAATGAGCTAGTTTTCTTTTTGTTCCTTTAAACACGCTAGCCAGAAATACCACCCCATCTACAATGAGGACTATACAAAGCAGCACCAAAAAGGCCATTTACAGAGTTTTTCAACAGAATCCACTTGGATGTATTAAGAAATTGCATCTTAGTTAAAAGCAGTTCACGAAGGACCTAACTGGTATTTAAACTTGTCAAGGGATGGGGACGTGCAAATTCAGCAGCAAAAGACTCCATTGTTTTGCCTCAAGGGAAAGTGATGGTGGTCAGAGGGGCCAGTTCCAAGGGCTGATCCAGGGGGGGACGCTGGTCTTGGTACTCTGCCACATGCCCATTCCTGTGGTGACCATACTCAAACTTGATCCGCAGCTCGCCAATCTTGGACTGGGGAAGGATATCTGGGATCCACTCAATGATGAAAGGGGTTGGCTCCTTTTGATCTGGGGAAGTGTTGCCTGAAGACAAAAAAAGACCAAGAAAGGAACACTGATTAGTACAATTCCAAATTTTGAGTCTAGACAGATCTCACTCTGTTCAGGAATAAAAAAGGAAAAGAAAAATAAGCTTTAAAAAAAGCTATATGAGAAAAAATAACAGCCCTAACCGGTTTGGCTCAGTGGGTAGAGCGTCAACCTGTGGACTAAAGGGTCCCGGGTTCGATTCCAGTCAAGGGCACCTGCCTGGGTTGCGGGCTCGATCTCCACAGCTGATCAATGATTCTCATCATTCATGTTTCTATCTCTCTTTCTCTCTTCCTCTTCCTCTCTTTCTGAAATCAATCAAAATATATTTTAAAAAATGTTTTTATAGTACTATACAAATACTATCATATTTGTATAATCTATAATAATAAAAGCATAATATGCTAATTAGACTGGACGTCTTTCCGGACGAAGCCGGGGCTGTGAGTGAAGCCCGGGTCCTAGGTGCCTGCTGGCGGCCAGAGGGAAGCCTAGGTTCTGGGTGCCAGAGGGAAGCCGGTGCCAGCAGCCGGGAGAGGAAGGCCTACTCTTGCACGAATTTCATGCATCGGGCCTCTAGTAATCGGGCCTCTAGTAATTTAATAATAACAACTATAACAACTAGCACTTAATGAGCACCTACTATGCCAGGTATTATCTTAAGTGATTTACAATGCATTAATTTAATGCTCAGCAACTCACTGAGAGGCAGATTCTGTGATTCCTATTTACAGATGAAAAAACTGAGGTGAGGACAGATGAAGTCTTCCTGCTTAGTTACACAACTAGTAGGTGGACCTGACTTTAACTCCAGGCAGTTTTGGACTTCAGAGCCTACACTTCTAGCCATCTAATACTCCCCTCTCTTTCCACTGATTAGACTATCATCTTTTCCAGGACAGTAAAATATGTCACTTTTGTTCATCACTGTACCCCAAGATAGCATAGTGCCTGGTTCATAGTAGGCACTCAATAAAGACTTGTTGAATGAAGAATGAATGAATGAATGCCAGCCATAATTTAAATTACCTTAGTATTACTATCTATCAAGCAGGCCTCATTCATTTACCTAATTGTGTACTTATTCTTTTAGGAGAAATTTAGACATTATAATTATTTTGTCAAATTCTTGTGACTATATTCCTACATATATACAGGGTGTCCCAAAAATGTATACACACTTTAACAGCTGATAGCTCTATGTTTCTTTCTTTTCAGATTTAGCTGATTGGAATTAATAATTATTCTAAGTGTGTATACATTTTTTGGGGGACACTGTATTTTTAAGGGAAAAGAGGTATGATCCCATGTTTTAGAAACTCTTCATGTATAAAAAAGAGTCTGGAAAGGTTGCTGTTTTTGGTGGGTGCAATTACAGGTGGTTATTTTTCTTCTTCATAAAATCTATGATTTCTCTATAATGAATACTTATTACTTCTATAATTTTATTTTTTGAGCCCTGGCTCAGATGAAACAAAATACCCTATCTCATGATTACCTTTACAAGATGAATAAATGTGCCTTCTTTATTTAAGGTCAAGATCCAAAATCTAAGACAATGTGATGCACATAGTTGACTTTCACAGGAAGATGCACTATTGAAACCACCAATCACTTACCAACTTTGAGAAAAGTTTTTAGTTCCAAGGGTCGTAGCACTGGTTGTTTTTCTATACGACCGTAGGTTTCTGCTATGCTCTCTACTTCCACTTTAGGGCATTTAAACAGCTCATACGTCCCATCCCGGTTCTGGATAAAACTTCGGGTAATTTCCAAGGGCATCTGGACATGGAGACAATACCAAGAAAGGTGAGAAAGAAAAACTTTCAAAATAGACAAATACTTGGATGAGAATAGATAGTTTATGTATTCACTGTTCCTCATTAAGCACATCCAAATTAATTAAAACTTCCCCTTGTATTTTCAACTAAATTCTGTCAACAAATCTGCTTTTGTTTTCCTTATACCATTCATATCTTGGCTTTCCTTTTTTCTCTGTAACTTTAATTTGAACCCCAACATCTTCATGTCTACACGATCACTACTGGCATAGACTTGCTCTAAATTTCTTTTTTTTTCCCCCTTCCCCTACTTATCTGCTAGAACATTCTCCTAAAATCTCTATTGATAGCACCTACAGCTGACCTCACCATCCTGTGTGCTTCACACCATCCTTGGGACTGAGCCAGACAGAACTTGAACTGAATTTTGTCTTTGCCACTAAACAGCAGGGTGAGCATCTCATAGCCTGTTTCTCATCTGCAAAATACATGAATGAGGTGATACAGGTAAATAACGCCCAACAGATAGAAGCTCAATGATCATTAGCTCTTTTCCCTCACTTGACTTTGCTTTGGGTTGCACACTGCCTCCCTAAACACAACTTATTCCAAAATAGAAGCTGCCTCTGCGATATCTTGCATTTAAGGAAGTTCCTCAAATGTCTTTAGTGCTAACATAGGCCTTTATTCTTCTGAACATAACAGCTACCAAGCAATTTATTCTTCTTCTGAACATAACAATGTCTTGAAATTAAGCTTCTCTTGACACATCAAATCACATTATCCTGAATTTTCTATAATATTCCATTATTGTAAGAAGGGAAAACCCTCAAATTTTCAGAGTCTGCTGGACAAAAATGTTTTAAAATATCGCATCTTTCCCTTGTGAAAAAGAACACAAACTGAGGGTCATTTCTCTAATGAGAACTAAACTGCAATTTGGGGAGGAGCAATTAATTGTGCTAGGCCCATTAATTTCACAAATGGTGTATCATCTCAAATTATTTACAGATTTTTTAGTTAATTTAGGGCTCACCATAGATAGTTATTTAATATATAGGAAAAATCAT
>NW_006299593.1:2574504-2575488 GCF_000327345.1 Myotis davidii | reverse complement strand
TCCTGCTTTCTGATCCCAAAGGCAAAGAAAAAGAATACTCCAATTTAAGATACCTTTTCAAGCTCTAGGGAATACCCATTAAAATTAAGAGTCAGCACTATAAAGCCATGAATATTTGTGAATAATCTCTTTTTTTAATCTTTTATTTATTAAATTTATTGGGGTGACACTGGTCAACATGAACAGGTTTCTGTTGTGGGTTTCTATGTTACATTGAATAATTTCTTAATATGAAAAACAGAATTCTCTTTGGTGTCTGTAACTCAAGGAATTGGTATAAACATACTTCCCAAACTTGCTTCCCTCTCTTCTCCTCTCTGCCCTCCCACTATTGTAGAAATAAACTCTTACCTCAGGGGTATCTAAGATTTGTTTAACTTGCAGGATATTAGTGATATGCCAGGTATACTTGGAAAAGGTTCCCAGTGGCAGGGCATCTTTTCGAACAAAAGCTTCAATGTAAAAAGGGAACAAAATTAGCCTACCCAAACATAACATTCTCTTTCCCTATTGTTACCCAGTTTCTAGAGATTTCAGTGCAGTATTATTCTTTCCTTATGGAATCTCAGCAAATTCCAAAAAGAAGTTCTAGAGGCAAATATATAATAGGGTTTGACATAAATGTGACAAAGTGATAAAAATTTCTGCTATATGAAGTCTCTGATGCTTCTTTGAGATGCTACTTATTTCTGTTACCTTAGAAACTTGTTCTTTTGTTTGGTAAAACTACATGCACAGAACTCCATTACAAAACAATTTCTTACACCTCTTACAGATTTAGATATATCATCAGAGGTCAAATTACAGTCCTTAAAATTTTAATTACATGGAGTCTAAGCCTGCTCACATGATTGCCAATCCATTGCCCTACCTGCAGGAATATAAAGGGGTTCCACTGAAAGTCTGCAAAACTAGCTAAGGGATGAGTTAAAATTAATGTATTAGGCCTAAAGTTTAAAATGGAAGAAAGAATCAACCTTGCTT
>NW_006299593.1:2561568-2574426 GCF_000327345.1 Myotis davidii | reverse complement strand
ATTTTACTGATTTCAGAGAGGAAGGGAGAGGGAGAGAGAGATAGAAACATCAATGATGAGAGCAAATAATTGATTAGCTGCTTCCTGCATGCCCCTACTAGGGATCAAGCCTAACAACCCAGGCATGTGCCCTGACCAGGGATCAAACCATGACCTCTTGGTTCATAGGTCGACACAACCACTGAACAACACTGGCCAGGCTCATCAAATAACAACTTGATGAAGAAATAGCATTGATTTCTAGCTGTCATTACTTAGTAATTCTTTCTTCCTCCCTTCTCTCCCTTATTTCCTTTTGCTACCCAATAAGTATGTTGAGATATCTAATAGAAAGATGTTATGTAAAACCAAGAAATAAGTACCAGAATAATGTAATGATAGTGTTCCAAGCCTAAGAATAACTCTAAAATCTTCATCAAAAATTAGGAATCACAAAAAAATAAGTTTTAGGTGTTTTTGTGTGTGTGTTTTTAAATATATTTTTTTATTTCCGAGAAGAAGGGAAAGGGAGAGAGAGAGAGAGAAAAAAACATCAATGATAAGAGAATCATTGCCGAACCGGTTTGGCTCAATGGATAGAGTGTCGGCTTGCGGACTGAGGGGTCCCGGGTTCGATTCCGGTCAAGGGCATGCACCTGGGTTGCGGGCACATCCCCAGTAGGAGATGTGCAGGAGGCAGCTGATCGATGTTTCTCTCTCATCGATGTTTCTATCTCTCTATCTCTCTCCCTTCCGCTCTGTAAAAAATCAATATATTTTAAAAAAAAAAAAGAGAGAGAATCATTGATCTGCTACCTCCTGCACACCCCCTACTGGGGATTGAGCCTGCAACCTAAGGATGTGCCCTGACTGGGTATCAAACCATGACCTGGTTCATAGGTCAATGCTCAACCACAGAGCCACACCGGCTGGGCAAGTTTAGTTTTGATACATACTGTAATATGCTTCCAAGAAGCCAGCCCAATAGTGATCGGAGCCTGCGATTCTTTTGTTGAAATTGATTCATATCTAGAAAATATCAAACTTCTTGGTGGGCACATTTATTGCACTTCATTGTTCTTTTACCAAGTCTGCCGCTTTCTGAATTGTTCCATTAACTTGCACTGGAATAAATATGGGGTTGCACTGAAGAGTGTGATCATTATTCCAAGAGTTGACTGGCTAAGGCTTCATGCTCTCAGCATGCAGCTAGAAGTCCTAATCCTGAAAACTCCACACTATTTTTTCAAACATAATTCCCTAAGGACAAGACATCTGTGGCTATTGTTGAAGAAAAACTCCCATACCTGTGGTGGAGTTGGGAAGCCGTTTTTTTGTACTTCCAATAGATATTCTCTGTTGTAGGGCATCAAAAAAAGACTGAGGAATGTGGAACACCAGTGGCTCTGGTTTGCCTTTAGGAAACAAGAAGAAACTCATTCAGTTAAAACAGATCAAATTTTTATGCCAGAAATTTCAGAGCTCCTAGTTGGAGGCACAGTTACTTCAACTAAAAGTGTAATGTTAAGCCCTAACCGGTTTGGCTCAGTGGATAGAGCGTCGGCCTGTGGACTCAAGGGTCCCAGGTCCGATTCCGGTCAAGGGCATGTACCTTGGTTGGGGGCACATACCCACTGGGGAGTGTGTGGGAGGCAACTGATCGATGTTTCTCTCTCATGATGTTTCTAACTCTATCCCTCTGCCTATATCTAAAAAAAATCAGTAATATATATATATATATATAAAGACTTAAAAAAAGTGTAATGTTGAAACTGTGTTCATTTGCACTCTGCAGTGGCTAGGCTTATGAAAGTATCTGGCAGCTTTGGTCAATGAATTAATGTTATAAGGAATTATCTATGTTGTCATAGTATTTAAATCATAATGTCACTTCAGAGTTCAGTTTTGTAGGATTTTTTTAATGTTTTTATTGATTTTAGAGAGAAAGGAAGGGAGAAGGATAGAGATAAAACCATCGATGAGAGACATCAATTGGCTGCCTCCTGCACACCCTCTACTGGAGATTGAGCCTGCAATCCAGGCATGTGCCCTGACCAGGAATCGAACAGGGAACCTTTTGGTTCATGGGTCGACACTCAACCACTGAGCCACACTGGCCAGGCAGTTCTGTAGAATTTTTTTTTTTTAATGTATATTCTGGGTAGTTTTGATTGGTAAAAAATGTAATTGTGATTTAAATACTACATAGTGTTGGGATATTTTTTTACATGCACAGGCTTTATGAGCCAATAAAACTATTTCAAAGTTAGAAAAAAAAAACTGGTGGACACAAGACACTAGGGTGTAGAGGCTGGGGGAATGTCAAGGGGGGGGAAAGGAGACATATGTAATACTCTTTGTAATACTTCAAGCAATAAAAATTATTTTTAAAAAAAGTTAAAAAAAAGAAGAAACTCATATAAAGTGCAACAAAGGAAAAAAAAACTTAGTGACCTTCTGATGTGTAGAGAGAGGTGGAAGAAATGGAATTGAAGGACAGTAATAATTAAAAATTTCACTTTATAAAGAGATTTCTTTATAAAATGGCAAAAATAAGGCTTTGGTTGGCCTTTATGAGTCAAGCATTGTCACCTTCCCTACTGTTGATCCCTTGAAATCATAAAAAAATATAGCAGATCCTTGTCATCAATACCACCAAGGATAACTTTTCAAATCCCCAATTTTATAAGCACCACCACAACACAAACTTTTCCTTGAAAGGGTATATGAAATAAGAAGAGATGAGAACAATGAGGCTGAGATGAGAAGGCAAACTTGATTTACTCCTGCTATCTCCAGGCACTTGTATGTGCATTCATGTCTAAACAGAGTAACTACATGCCCTCTCTCAGATGTTCAGGACCCGGAATGCCAGAGATCACAAAATTAGGAAACTATTTATCCAATAAACACTAGTCTTGCTCTCTGAATATGATCTAAAGGCAGGAAAAATGTTTGAAAATACTTAACAAACCTTTAAAGAAGCTTATAAGACACTAGGTCAACAAAAGTCAATAGAGTGTTCAAAGGAGGGGTTGAAAGAGTTCTGAGTCTTTCTTAAAAAACTGTGTCCAAGGGGCTACCTAGCCCCAGCAGAGGGAAAACATCCAGAACCACATGGATAAACAAACAACTTAAAGAATATCTCTTACAGAAAGACTCTTTTTTTAAAAAATATATTTTATTGATTTTTTACAGAGAGGAAGGGAGAGAGATAGTTAGAAACATCGATGAGAGAAACATCTATCAGCTGCCTCCTGCACATCTCCCACTGGGGATGTGCCCACAACCCAGGTACATGCCCTTGACTGGAATCAAACCCGGGATCCTTGAATCCGCAGGCCGACGCTCTATCCACTGAGCCAAACCGGTTTCAGCAAGACTCTTTTTAAAAAATATATTTTTATTGATTTCAGAGAGGAAGGGAGAGGGAGAGATAGATAGAAACATCAATGATGAGAGAGAATCATTGATCAGCTGCCTCCTGCACGCCCCCTACTGGGGATCGAGCCCACAACCCAGGCATGTGCCCTTGACTGGAATTGAACCCAGGACCCTTCAGTCCACAGGCCAATGCTTTATCCATTGAGCCAAACCAGCTAGGGCCAGAAAGACTCTTAAGGACAGTTCAGATGCCTTTTTGGAACAAAGGTCAAGCTAACACCACCAAAGATCATACACCCAAGATCAAAGGTATCTACCTTTACTTATTATTTGCTGTTTTCCTCTTCCATTTCTAAATTCATTCTGCTGATACTGCATTTAAATTATGTAAGTATTTCCTTCTTTCACTTAGATTTCTACTTTTTGTGGCCCAGTGTATTTGGGAGTCAGCCCAGTTATTTTTTCTATCAGAACAGAGAACTCACCCTAGCCAGTTTGGCTCAGTGGATAGAGCATTGGCCTGCGGACTGAAGGGTCCCAGGTTCGATTCCAGTTAAGGGCATATGCCTGGTTTGCAGGCTTGATCCCCAGTAGGGGGCATGCAGGAGGCACTCTATCTATGATTCTCTCTCATCATTGATGTTTCTATCTCTCCCTCCCTCTCCCTTCCTCTCTGAAATCAATAAAAATATATTTTAAAAAACAAAACAGCCCTAGTTGGTTTGGCTCAATGGATAGAGCATTAGCCTGCGGACTGAAGGGTCCCAGGTTCGATTCCAGTTAAGGGCATATTCCCAGGTTGCAGGCTCAATCCCCAGTAGGGGGCATGCAGGGGGCAGCTGATCAATGATTCTCTCTCATCACTGATTTTTCTGTCTATATCTTCTCCTTTCCTCTCTCTAAAATCAATAAAAATATTTAAAAAGCAAAACAAACAAAAAGACAACAGAGAACTCTAGCACAATTACTTTAATTTATCCTACTTTCAGCAACAGTCCCAGCTGGGTGACCAATACTTACCATCAAATTGATAGTGCATGGTTTGATGGATGCGTTCTGTGACACTGGCCAGCCAGTCTTGGAAGGATAAGGTCACTTGTGCCTCATCTAACAGCTGACTGCAGGCTAGTAAAAACAAAAGCAATGTCTTAGTAACTTATTTTTTCTTACAAAAGAAACAGTTAATTGAAGTTTAAAAAAGTTAAAGTGTTTGCACAGATAAAAAAAGAACAAGCAGCTGAAAATCAAAGAAATTAAAATAGAAGATTCTAGATTTTTTTTTCAAAGAATCCATTTAGGAAAAAAGAAATGAAAAGCTCTGAGATACTAATAGGTTGAAGATTAGTAACCATAGAAAGTTTGCAGCCTTTCAACACTAAACTGCAAAGTGAAGAATGGCCTTGTATAATGGCTTTTAGAGATCTATAAATTAGTCCTTTTTCTGATTAACATGTCCATATGCACAGAAATATTCTATTCTATTCTATTTCTTCTCCTGAAATGTCTTCACATTTCTAAAGTATAGCTTCTTTTATAGAGATATACCAATGCCATAACTACTATCCATTTGAAATTAAAATTCTCATTGGTAAATGCAAATAGTGATAATTTAGATTAAAAGCTATTTCCTTTCTTCTTTGTGCCAAAAGGAAGTGATGAAAATTTGTAGAAAACCTTCTACCTCATACAGTTGATCTGTTTATTTACTGACCTTCCAACCTCGGGTGCCACCCCCTTTCCGCGCGCGAGCCCCGCGAGATCCCCGTACCTCTGCGCTTCTCTCCTGCAGCTTCTGCGGGTCTCAGTGTGCTTTTCCTTCCTTCTAGTTGTAGAGTTTACAGTCAGCCAGGCTTCCTATGGTTCTGGATGAAGTCCGTATTGTTTCTCTGAGGTATTAATCAATTGTTGTGAGCGGCATTAATTTCCCGGTGTTTATCTCTGCCGCCATCTTAGTTTCTCCTTTCGATATCTAGTTTTTAATCACCCAGTCATATTACATGGCCAACAATATCTTAGCAAGTATTCAAAAAATACTACCAAAATTGAACTAAACTATTTTTATAAAATGTATAAGTAGAAGTTTATAAACGGTTGATTCCCCAAATAGCTGAGCTTAATTATTCTCATTAGAAAAGATATATATGTGTATATATAAATATGTGTTATGTTCAAATTTAGTTATTCTGTCTTCATAAATTCAGAACAATAGCTATGCTATTGTTTTTAGGTATGTTTTCAAACTTCACTAACTGTAGAGAACAGACTATATTATTTTTTTCAATAAATATTTATCACTGAATAACTATAAACATATTTCTTCTTCAACTTTGGCTGCCCTAGCTGGTTTGGCTCAGTGGATAGAGCATCAGCCTGCTGACTGAAGGGCCCCAGGTTTGATTCCGGTCAGGGGCAAATGCCTAGGTTGAGGGCTCAGTCCCCAGTAGGAGGCATGCAGGAGGCAGACGATCAATGATTCTCTCTTATTATTGATGTTTCTATCTCTCTCTCCCTCTCCCTCTCCCTTCCTCTCTGAAATCAATAAAAACATTAAAAACAAAAAAACAAAAACAACTACTTTAAATCTCCACACTAAGTGTATGTGGCTAATAAGCAAGAGGAAAAAATCTTACAAAATACCTCTACCAAAACATGTCAGTAATTTTTGTTGGATTTGTTACTTAAACAATACAATTTGTTGTTGTTTTTTCATTTGTTTTTATTGATTTCAGAGAGGGAGAGAGAGACAGAAACATCAATGATGAGAAAGAATCAATGACTGGCTGCCTCCTGCATGCCCCTTATTAGGGATGAAGCCCCCAACCCAGGCATGTGCCCTGACCAACTATCAATCTGTATCTTGGTTCATAGTTCGATGCTTAACCATTGAGCAGCATTGGCTGGACTACAATTTGGTTTTGAGCAAGATTTGAGACCCGTGGGACAGGACAGACTTCAGTCTTAGTGCCTACTAGTGTTTATCTTAACATTTCTTTGGGGACACCATGCAATGTTTCTTTGGATATTGCTTTTACCTTCTTTCGGATGCTTTCCCACCTTTTTAACTTATTCTGGGACAGGGAAACTTACCCTGCCTTTTTAATGAAGAAGCAACCACAGGCTTTTTCAGGCCACTTTTCCTTAGATTACTGCTCAGTGCATCCTGAGGCAACAGTGAACTGTTCGTCTGTGCACCTAAACCATAAATCATTACAGTGTTTAATAACATGCCTATACAATATAAATAGATTCTATATTCATTTCTAAAGAGTGAAAAACATAAAAAGTCTTCGATAATTTCTAAGTTAGCTTTGATAATTTCTAATTTAGGATTAGCCTTTATATATAATATTTTAAATTTCTGTAAATCTAGGAAAGTGGAGAAAACCAGAAGTGAAAGAGAAAAAAAAATTTCATCCATTGTTTCTACCTCTTAGACAATTACTATTGATTTTCTGGTGAACTATCTTCCTTTTTTTCCCCCTATGAATAGATTATTTTGCTGGTTTTTGTGATTTTAAGTAGCTGTGATTTTACCAGGACTGCTAGATTTAGCCAAAAAATAAATAAATAAAATTTCAAATAAATGAATTTTTAACATAAGTATGCCCCAATTTTGCATGGGAGATAATTATATTAAAAATTTTTTCATTGTTTATCTGAAAGTCAAGTTTGAGCATTCTGTACCTTGTCTGGCTACCTGAGTGACCTAAAAATGTCTCCAAATTCTATGTAATCATTTTTAGTGGTTGCCTGATATTCTAGCAAGTGGTTTTATCATGGTTAGTTTACCTATCCCCAGTGGTGGGCTTAATTGTTTCTAATTTTTTAATATTATAAACTAGAGACCTGTATTTGTGGGGTCCCTCGGCCTGGACGGCAATCGGGCCAATCGGGGCCCTCTCGCCCAGTCTCGACAAGGCCAGCCGGAGGGGAGGGACCGCAGGAGTTTAGCCAGACGCGGGAGGTTGGCTGTGGGAGCACACTGACCACCAGGGGGCAGCTCCAGCATTGAGCGTCTGCCCCCTGGGGTCAGTGCGTGTCATAGCAACCAGTGGTCACCCATTCCTAACGGTCACTTAGGCTTTTATATATAGAGATAACAATAAAATGAACATTTCTGGGTAAAATGCTTTTCCTGTACCAAGGATTATTTCCTTAAAAATGATTATTTAGAAGTGGGCTACTGCATCAAAGGGAAAGAACTTTACTGTCTGAATTTCAAGATTTCCTGGGAAAGACCAATAAGTAAATATTTAACAACAATCTCTGCTACACACTGCTGCCAGAATTACCTTACAGCATGAAAGTGATCATGTCACTTTGTTTCTCTACCTTCCTCCAACTTCTGAGCACTAAAACTCCTGTGCAGAATCACCTGACCCACCTTCAGCAATTATCCCTATGAGTAGTAGTATTTTTCAGGTTCTTAACAGATAATCATGGCAATTTACACTGCACTAGCCATGCCAGAGAGCCTGAACTTCACCTCTTTTACCTGTGGTCTCATAATTTTAAAAATCTTGGTTAATTTGGTAGCAAAAAGTATCTTATTTTAACTTTTGTATTTCTAAAATTTTTGCATTTCTCTGTTCACATTTGGAGTTTTGTCCACATTTGTGGACCAGGTAAATTTTTCTCTTTATTTAAAGTCTATGTCTTTTGACACTTATCTACTAGGGTACTTTAGCAGTTTCATATTGATTTGTAAGGGTCCTTAACTGACAGTGGTATTATTACTTGTTATTTGCAAATAACAAACTATATTCCTATGTTAATGTAGAAAAGATAATGAATTATTGTCACAAGTTTTTAAAAACATTCTATGGATGAAAACCTTATAACACTGTCCAAAGGCAGTTTAAGGTTTAAGACTAGTCTGAATGTTTAAGGGATGAACAAACATATTCAATAATAAAAGCTGAGTTTGGTTTGATCTTATATTTAATCAGTAAAACCAACTCTTAGCTTGACTAGACAAAGAATTATCACTGGATGGTATAATTTTTTCAGGAAAAGAAACACATAAAAACTGATTCTTATCATTGCTGAAATCCAGTGAAACACATAAAACAATCTCTAAAGATAAAACCATCCTATAAACAAACCAAATAGCTTCTTACCAGATACTTCATCCTTTTTCCTCTTCTTTGCCTTCGATGGAGTAGACTCACAAGCTGATACTGTTGATTCTGAATGGCAGTCCAACTGGTGCACAATTATCTCTTTAAGACCTAAAATATAACATATTTCTGAATTATTAATACTACCCAGGAGGAAGTATGGGTCTCTACTTAGAGAAAAATTAACTTATAAAAATCCAAATCCCCAAACAATGGAGTGATTGCCTACATTAAAGAAGTTCCTTTGAAGTGCAAATCAAAATGATAATGACATGTCATCTCACACCTGTTCGAATGGCTGTTATCAGTAAGACAATAAATAACAAGTATTGGCGAGCATGTGGAGAAAAAGGAACACTCATACACTGCTGGTGAGAATGAAAACTGACACAGTCACAGTGGAAAACAGTATATAGGTTCCTCAAGAAATTAATAGAGCTACCATCTGACCCAGCAAGCCTTCTTCTGGGTAACTACCCAAATAATTTAAAAACAGTTATTCAGGGGAGGTGATGCCGGTTTGGCTCAGTGGATAGAGCGTCGGCCTGCAGACTGAAGGGTCCCAGGTTCGATTCCGGTCAAGGGCATGTACCTGGGTTGTGGGCACATCCCCAGTAGGGGATGTGCAGGAGGCAGCTGATCGATGTTTCTCTCTCATCGATGTTTCTGACTCTCTATCTCTCTCCCTTCCTCTCTGTAAAAAATCAATAAAATATATTTAAAAAACAAACAAACAAACAAATAGTTATTCATAAAGGTATATGTACCCGTATGTTCATTGCAGCATTATTCATGGTAGCCAAGTCATGAAACAACATAAGTGTCCTTCAGTGATGATTGGATAAAGATGATACGGTACATATGTACAATGGAATACTACTCAGCCATAAGAACGATTAAAATACTGACATTTGCAACAACATGGACGGATCTTGAGAATATCGTGTTAACAAAATAAGATGGAAAAGGACAAAAAGCATATGATTTCACTCATATGTGGAATATAAAACAAAAAGCAACAAACAAACAAAAACAAATTTATAGACACGGACAACAGTTTGAAAGTTAACAGAAGGTAAAGGGGTCAGAGGAGGATGAAGAGGGTAAATGGAGTCAAATACAGGGTGTCCCAAAAAATGTATACACTTTGAGTAATTATTAATTCCAAAAGGTTAAATCTGAAAAGAAATAAACATTGAGCTAACAGCCATTAAAGGTATATACATTTTGGGGAACACCCTATATTTGGGAGACAACTCTAAGGGTGGTAAGCACACAATGCAAAATACAGATGATGTATTATAAAATTGTATATCTGAAACTTATACAATGTTATTAACCAATGTCACCCCGATATATTTAAAAAACAGATTGTGGACCTGCAATAAAAATAAGTTCTTTTAAAAGGCAGCCCAAAACATGATTTTGTTCATAGAACATTAACTCGATTGGAGGCTTTAAAGAGAAATATAAACCTAAAAAGTTGGGAGCTGCTACCAACTAAAGATTATTAAGAAATGAAAAAGCCCTAACCGGTTTGGCTCAATGGATAGAGCGTCGGCCTGTGGACTGAACGGTCCCAGGTTCGATTCCAGTCAAGGGCATGTACCTTGGTTGCGGGCACATCTCCAGTTGGGGGTGTGCAGGAGGCAGCTGATTGATGTTTCTCTCATCGATGTTTCTAACTCTCTATCCCTCTCCCTTCCTCTCTGTAAAAAAATCAATAAAATATATTAAAAAAAAAAAAAAGAAGAGAGCCCTGGCTGGGGTGGTTCAGTTGGTTGGAGCGTTGTCCCATGCACAGGAAGGTAGCTGGTTTGATCCCTGGTCAGGGAGCATAGGAGGCAACTAATAGATGTATCTCTCTCACATTAATGTTTCTCTCTCTCACTTCCTCTCTCTCTTAAAAAAATAATCAATAAAAATATGTTAACAACAACAAGACTTGATTTAGAAACTTTAAAGGTTTTCTTTTGAACCAGGTACTTGTTTTCTCCATCTTCAAAGACATTAAAAAAGCAAACAAGCCAAAATAAAAGGGAATTTTCTTGTTCTATGTTTTTATTAAATAGGGTATCTGTGGAAGAGTAAAAAAATTTAAAGCAAAGCTGATTTTACTAGATTCATTGTCTCAATGAAAATGTTCAAGTCTCTTGATCATTAATTTCAACCAACCAAACAACCTTTATTCAAGTGATGACTGGGATTAAAAGAAGGAATGCTTTTCATTTGAATTATCTAGCAACTGCTTCTGAAGGTCGCTAGGACAATCTCCAAATGCCATTAGTGGAACACTTTCATTGTCATTTTAGAAAAACAGAGTGTGTTACCATACCACCTACCGCTGGAATCAAAATTTAGGAAGTCTGAGAATTCCTGAGCCAATGTCTCATCACTGGCAAAGGCACAGATGCAAGCAAAGAAATGAATGCATCTCTGTGCTGCCTCATCCTTGGAGGCATTCGACTTGTGCGACTTCAGAGTCTGGCAGGAACAGAAGAAACGGCGTTCAGGCAAGCTTTTGGCACTGATTTTCTGCACAAAGGACGTATGCAAGTACCCCAAACTATGCTTCTGGCTCGCCTTGCATTTCACCACCAAAATGTTTTTAGTAATTCTCTGTACGAGCGGACCCGTGGGCTCTGTGGCCAACTGCCAGATGGTTTGCTTGGTTTCTGAAGAGGCCTGCATTGCATTCAGGACGGAGCTCTTTAGAGTGAGAGGGGTGGCCTCTGCTTGACAGTTTATTGCCAACTTGATGTGCTGGCACTGGTTTTCCACAACACCCTGGGTGGCAGCTTTCAGGCAGGAGGGGACATAACATCGTCCAGAGCTCAGCTGAGTGATGATCGTCCCATCTACCGTTTGGATTGTCGTCTCTGAAACACCTAGCTCTACAAAGCATCTGTAGTCGGGGCCCCGGTCTCTTTGCCGCACTGAGTAGACCTGCAGGTCAGAGCCTGTTATGATTTTGACAGCTTCAACACTCGGCTGCTTCCGTGCACCATAGCGGAAGATGGTTCCACATGTCTTGTTTTTACAGCTCAGTCCCCGGGTTCCATTGTATGTGCCGCATCGGGGACACTTTCTTATTCCCCTCAATGTGGCCTTCCCCAAATCAGATAAGAAAGCTGGGACTTTAGTTCTCAGAGAGTTTGGTTCCATTTTTCATAGGCCCCTAGAAAAAGCAATAAGCCCATCAGCATGAGTATACTATACACACAGAGTTAAAATCACTTATGATATTTAATACAGAAAGTGAAACATAAAGAAGCTCCTCTCCTTCCTTGGAATACATCAGGGCCTTTTTCTTTTCCTCTACCCTCCCCCTTTCCTTTCCCCCACTTCCTCCCTGCCCCAGACAGGTTACCATTAGCTTCCTCGCTACCAAGCTCCAAGGGCCCATCCTTTACTTCATCCTTTACCTCTATAACTTGCTTCCTAACCTCATTTCTTCTAGGAATTACTTCTTCTACCTCTGTGATTTACCAAGTAAATGTTCTCTTACCAAAAAAAAGAAGCTATCAACTATTTTCAAATTGTACCCTCAAACACAACATCAATTTAAACCCTCAAACAGCCCTAGCCATTTGGCTGAGTGGATAGAGCATTGGCCTGCGTACTGAAAGGTTCTGGGTTCGATTCCAGTCCAGGGCACATGGGTGGGTTGCAGGTTTGATCCCAGTAGGGGGCATGCAGGAGGCAGCCGATCAATGATTCTCTCTCATCATTGATGTTTCTATCTCTCTCTCCCTCTTCACTCCTCTCTGAAATAAAAATATATTTAAAATAAATAAACCCTCAATTGCCGACAACAATCAAAGCTTAACTACAACAAGACTGCACACAAAGACCACTAGGGGGTGCACCAAGAAAAGATAAAAAAATGCGGAGACAAAGAAACAGGACACAAATGTCAGAAATGGAAGATATAGAGCTCAAAACCACACTTTTAAGGTCTCTCAAGAACTGTCTAGAAGCTGCTGATAAACTTAGTAAGGCCCTCGAAAAGACTGGTGAGACCGCCGATAAATGTAGGATAAATGTAGTGAGATCCTCAAGAAATCTAATGAGACCCTCGATGTTGTGATAAAGAACCAACTAGAAATTAAGCATAGACTGACTGAAATAAAGAATATTATACAGACACCCAACAGCAGACCAGAGGAGCATAAGAATCAAGTCAAAAATTCAAGATGCGAAGAAGCAAAAAACACCCAACTGGAAAAGCAAAATGAAAAAAGAATCCGAAAATACGAAGATAGTGTAAGGAGCCTCTGGGACACGTTCAAGCGTACCAACATCAGAATTAAAGGGGTGCCAGAAGATGACAGAGAGCAAGATATTGAAAACATATTTGAAGAAATAATGACAG
>NW_006299593.1:2553323-2561399 GCF_000327345.1 Myotis davidii | reverse complement strand
TAGAAAGGGAGTGGACTATTCTTGGGGGGTAAAGGGTGGTGGGAGATGCGGGAAGAGACTGGACAAAAATCGTGCACTTATGGATGAGGACAGTGGGTAGGGAGTGAGGGTGGAGGGTGGGGTGGGAACTGGGAGGAGGGAGTTATGGGGGGAAAAAAAGAGGAACAAATGTAATAAGCTGAACAATAAAGATTTAATTAAAAAAATAAAATAAAAAATAAAAAAAATAAAAATAAAATAAACCCTCAAACAAAATAAAAGTAGAGATCTCTATATAGTTTTAAAAACCAAATGTAATAATTAAAGCATTTCTTTAGGTTCAATCCTGTTTTATAAAACAACCTAGATTAGTTAACTTAATCTGTACATGCACAGATATTTAACTTAAGCAAGGACTGGAGAATGGAAAAGGTTAGTTCTTTCCCTTCCACTGTTCCACACAATACCCAGTCCAATCTTACCTGTTTCAGCTGCCAGAGCATCCGGAAAACAGTGTGACCTAAATTCATAAGACCTAAAAAGGTGTTTCATTAGTTTGTGATAGTCATAGAGGACAAGCGAAGACATAATCATTTACAGAGTAAATGTTACTGCTTAACCCAGTCTTCTGAAGTTTGAACTCCACAGTATAACAAAGCAGACATTCGGCATCCTCCTGCCCAGTGTTTCACAAAGAAGATTCCCTCTGCCTTATGTGGAGATCTTGGCAGTCTATAAATAAAACGAGAAAAAATACTAAAGTTATGCAAAGACAGAATGATTCTTTCCTTCAGAATGGGAATCTAAGTCTTTCACAAATATTTGAGAAATATTTGACAGAAATTGTTATAGAAATGATTGCTTTGTACTTCCAATTGCAAGAAGAGAGTGTGAATGGCACTACACAGGGAGTTGTCAAGAACACCTAGACCAAACCTAATTAAGAACTTACACATCCCAGGAACAAATGTCTCTGGAAAGTCAGTAAATAAACAGGTCAACTGTATCAGGTAGAAGGTTTTCTACAAATTTTCATCACTTTCTTTTGGCACAAATAAGGAAATAGCTTTTAATCTAAATTATCACTATATGAATTTACCAATGAGAATTTTAATTTGAAATGGATAGTAGTTATGGCATTGGCATCCTATCTAATAAAGAGGGAATATGCTAATTGACTCTCACACCAGTGCAATGATGGCGGCACCCACAGCCAATAAGGAGGAAATATCCTAATTGACGGCCCTGCCCTCAAAGATGGCAGCGCCCACAGCCAACAAGGCGGGAATATGCCAATTGACTGTCACGCCCTCAAAGATGGTGGCACCCACAGCCACAAGATGGCGGCGCCCAGTTTCCTCAGCCCCCCAGCTGCCCAGGGCCGGCCTGACACTGGGGATCAAGCCCACAACCAGGGCATGTGCCCTTGACTGGAATCGAAGCCGGAACCCTTTAGTCTGAAGCTCTATCCACTGAGCCAAACCAGCTAGGGCAAAAACACCTCTTTATTGAGGTATATTTTACATACCATAAAGTTCACCCATTTAAGTGTAGCATTCAATGATATTTATGAAATTTATAGATTGGACACCCTTCACTACAATCCAGTCTTAGAACACTCCCCGAAAAGATCCCTTGTGCTGATTGCAGTAATGATTCCCACCCCCAGGAAATCACTAATCTGCTGTATCTATAGATTTACCTTTTTTGAACATTTCATTTAGAAGGAATCATAGAATATGTGGCTTTTTAAAGTCTGGCTTCTTTCACTAAATATAATGTTTTCAAGATTCCACCACATTGTAGCATGCATCCATACTTCATTCCTTTACATTGCTGAGTAGTAGTCCATGGTATAGATATATCATTTTGTTTATCCATTCAAGAAAATTTTCTGCATGTCAAAAATTACTATAAACAAAGTCCAAAGATGAAAACAAAATGAGCAACAAAAGCAGTGCGAGACTTGTACACTAAAAACTACAAAACACCATTGAAGGAAATTAAAGCCCTAAAAAAAATGGAAAGATGTCCCATGTTCATGGACCAGAAGACTTAATATTGTTAAGATGACACTACTCCCCAAATTGATCTACAGACACCATGTAATCCCTGTCAAAATCACATATACTCCCACTTGCCCCCAGAAATTAACAAGATGATCCTAAAATTCGTATGAAAATACAAGGGATCTGGAAGAGCCAGAATAATCTTGAGAAAGAATAAAGTAGGACTCAGACTTCCTGATTTCAAAACTTACTACAAAGCAAATTAAGACAATTTGGACAGAGAAGGATAAATACTGTATATCACTTCTATATAAAATCTAAAAATGCCGAACTCATAGAAAGAGAGAATGGAATGGTGGTTTTCAGGGGCTGAGGAGTGGGAAAAATTGAGAAATATCGGTCAAAGGGTAAAAACTTCCAGTTATGATTAAGTTCTGGAGATCTAATATACATCATGGTGATTAATTAATAAGACTGTATTATATACTTGAAAGTTGCTGAGATCTTAAATGTCTTCATCACAAAAAAAGAAATGGCAATTATGTGATGTGATGGAGGTGTTAGCTAAGGCGATGAAGGTAATCAGTTTGCCTGTGCTATTCCCTTCCCCCTCTTCTTCCCCCACAGGTGTGCATCTCCTAAACTCTAAGAGACCCCACAAGATTTGCACCCAAGGGAGCAATGGGCAGCAGCAGCTCAGCTTGCTGGGGCTAACCCCCTGAACCTGTCTCCAAGACCCCTTTTCTCTGACTTCCCAGTGAGCTAAGGCGGCCCAAGCTAGACTCTCCTGCTACTTCTATGCTAAGCCCTTCCTTGTTTCACTGTCCCCGGGACTCATCCTATGAAATCTTTCCTACACAAAGTCAAGAAAACACACTACTGGCTGGCCTTGGCAGACACACTCAGGACCAGGCCCCCTATCCAGTAACAGAAGGGAGAGTTACATCTCACCATTTTCTAATATTTGGATTTTAAGCATGTACTAGTATCACTTATTACAGATTCTTATTTTTTTAAATATTTTATTGATTTTTTTTTACAGAGAAAAAGGGAGAGGGAATAGAGAGTTAGAAACATCGATCAGCTGCCTCCTGCACACCCCAACTGAGGATGTGCCTGCAACCAAGGTACATGCCCTTGACCTGAATCGAACCTGGGACCCTTCAGTCCGCAGGCTGATGCTCTACCCACTGAGCCAAACCGGTCAGGGCGCAGATTCTATATTGAAAGCATATATAAACAAGTGAACACAGCTTGTAAAGAACCTGCATTTTGAATCCTGCCTATAGAAGGGCGTCTCAGCAAGCGGGTGTAAAGGGAGCAGTGCTGGAAGAGCTAACCCGTAAATGCTCCCTAGAAGGCGGGTTGCCATTCAATTACTATTTGGCTGTAGAGCTATCCCTCTTGGTGGATGCTATTTAATGCTTGTGAAGCACACTAAGGGAACAGAACTAATGATCACCGTGAGTAAAACATGAAACTTAATAATGTTTGCTAAGTACGAGTAGCTCTTCCCATGCATTTTACTCATGTATTTCTCACCACTGTGGATGAAAAAGAGGCCACACACTAAAGCTGACAGGCTCAGGGGAGGCCGCAGGCCTTACAAACTCAGACACCTACAGTAACCACAAAGGATGGTCTGAAATTTGAAATTCCTAGCTAAAAGTGAGTCATGGCTGTAATCATGTCCTAGGCCAGTATCTTCCTTTTTAAATATATATATATATTTTATTGACTTCAGAGAGGAAGGGAGAGGGACAGAGAGACATCAATGATGAGAATCACTGATCAGCTGCCTCTTGCACGCACCCTACTGGGGATTGAACCCACAACCCAGGCATGGGCCCTTGACAGTGATCAAACCCTGGACCCTTCAGTTTCGCAGGAGGATGCTCTATCCATTGAGCCAAACCAGCTAGGGCCAGTATTTTCCTTGACAAAAGGTCAATCTTTAACTTAACTGAGCATATTGTGAGTTTTTGTGTGTGTTTTTGTTTTTGTTTTTTTGCATCTACCAATAACATACTTTTAAAATGTCAGGGCGATTTCCTTTTCACAAACCCCTCAGCATAATTCTCCCACCAGAGCAGGAGACCCCAGAGCCTCTCATTGTTACCATTATCATGTTAACTATACGGTACAAACGTGTGTAAAAGTAGTAGGTTGTCTATTTATTTATCCAATCCCAGAGATTTCCCAGCTTTGCTTTCTACCACCTCACTAATCTTTCAACAATGAATTTCATGTATCCCCCTGACATCTTCCCCTTTGATGCTCATGTATAACGAGGTAAAGTGCAAAACTGCCCTTCTCCGGAGCATTTTCTCAACCCGTTGAGGTTCTGCTCCCTGGAAACTGGCTCCAATAAACCCATACAAATCCTTCCAGATGTGGATGTTTCATCAACACCATAATCCTGTGAAGCAGGTACTAACGCACTCATCTTGAGAGAGGAAGACACTGACTCGGAGACAGTAATGCTGTGATGAACGTCTCACAGCCAGCCATCATAGCCTAACGTGATTCTGGAATCACGGTGGATTCCCTGACAAAACACAAATGAGAGGAAGGGGCAGGCCCAGAAGCCAGAACTCCCGACTCAGGGTCCGAGGGGCTTCCATGAGCCCTCGCGGCCTGGGAGGCCGGAGAAAGGCCCAGGGAGACACGCAGAGTCGTGTCTGGGAAAGGGGCGGCCTAGACTGTTCCTCCCTCCTGGATTCTGGGACCCAGCCCGCCCCCTACGGCACCACCCAGAGCCAGTTTCCCGGCATCCTCCCCCCGGGAGGGCTCACTTCCGGTTCTAAGTCGGCCCAAGCAGAAGCAACACCGGGCTCGCACCCTGCTCCTTCGACAAGCTCTCCGTTGGGAGTCTAGGCTCTACACCCGTTCCACCGCCGCCCCGCCTTCTGTCCACGCGGCCCCCTTACCTGCCCTGTGCCCCTAACCCCCACCTCGCGGCCCCAAGGCCCCCAGCTGATGACCGCCCTCACCTCTTCTCTCTTCGCCTGCCACGGTCTTTTACAAACGCGGCCAAACTGTTCGCTGTAACGACAGTCGTTATTGGTCAGAGCCGCGCATGCGCGGTGAGTGCCCGCCCACCTCGGTTCGCATTGTCTGATGGGAGTTGAAGTTTCCTCCCCCTGCCTGCTGCTGAGAATTGCTGCAGAATACACCGTAGTTTCCTGAGGTTCTTCACTGGGGCCGCAGTGTTTCTGGCCCACCCTCCGAGTTCGGAAAGGCACTGTCAGCTCTAGGGCTGGTCTGGAGAGTCCTGTTTCTGAGTAGAGTTCCATTGGTAATGATGGAAAAAATCGCCTTAGATTTTCTACGTTATTAGCAGATATCGGTTGCGTCTTACCGTTTTATCAAAGGAGGTCTTGTTGTTCAACAAATTAATGCGTTCCATCACTTCTATGTTTATAGTAAGCTATCTTTTTTCTCCCTCAACTATAGTCTGACATATTATTTTAACGTTTTCCCCTTATCATGAGTTTGAAATCGGCTTCCTACGTCCTAGTTGTGGTCCTTGGGGTCACAAAGTATAAGTATAAATGCTTTTTGTTCATGAGTGAAGATAAATCCTGAGTTCAGTGTGTTCAGGGTGAGGCCTGTGTGTGTTGATTTCCTGAAACTTTGGCCCTGGTCTGGCTACTTTCTAGTGCTGGCGCTGTGGGCAGGTTGCCTAGGAAAATGGCCCTTTCCAGGAGGTAAAGGGAGAAAGGCAACTTTCTTCTTGAGATCATATTTCTTAGTTATTCTCCACGCTAGGAAATAATTTATTATGTTTACATTTTCAAGTTTAAGCATATTGGTACTGGTATTAACATTTTTTTCTTCTTTGTTTAAATTAATAAACTTTTTTAGATCAGTTACAGGTTCACATAAAAATTGAGCAGGGTGGGAGGGAGGGAGGTAGAAGAGGGTATGGGGGGAATAAATGGAGATGAAAAAAGTAATAAAATAAAATTGAACAGAAAGTACAGACAGTGCCCATCTACTCACTCCCTGTCCCTACACACTATTGACATCCTGCACTGCAGTGGTAAATTTGTTAACAATCGGTGAACTTACATTGAAACACCATTAACACCTAAAATCCATAATTTACACTAGGGTTCACTCTTAGTGGTGTATATTCTATAGGTTTTGACAAATGTAACTAACAGGTATTGACCATTGTAGTATACAGAATAGTTTCACTGCCTTAAAAGTCCTCTGTACTGCACTAACCATTTTGCCTCAGTGGATAGAGCGTTGGCCTGTGGACTGAAAGGTCCCAGGTTCGATTCCAGTCAAGGGCATGTACCTTGGTTGCGAGCACTTCCCCACTAGGGAGTGTGCAGGAGGCAGCTGGTCGATGTCTCTCATTGATGTTTCTAACTCTCTATCCCTCTCCCTTCCTCTCTGTAAAAAATTAATAAAATATATTTTTAAAAAGTCCTCTTTTTCTGCCTATTCATCCCTCACTTCCTCCTAACCCCCTGAAACCATTGGTACTTTTACTGTGTCCATAATCTTACCATTTCCAGAAGGTTATATTATTGGTATTATAGAGTATGTAGTCTTTCAGATTGGCTTCTTTCATTTAGTAATATGCATTTAAATTTCCAACTTCTTTTTAAATCTTGGCTGTATCTATAGTGAAAACCCTCTTTTTGTTCCTAATTTTACGTGTGCTTTCTTTTTCCTGATCAGTTTCATCATGATGTTATATATTTTATTAATCTTTTCAAAGGAACAAACTTTTTGGCTTGTTTGAGCTAGTTTATTATATATTTCTTTTCAATTACATTAATATTTGCTCCCATTTCATTATTTCTTTCCTTATTATTCTTTTTCTAACTTCCTAAGCAGGAAACATAGCTCATTAATTTTATCCCTTCTTTTCTATTAGCATTAAGGCTATGCATTATTTTCAAAGTGCCATTTTACCACAAATTTTGATATGTATTCTTTTCATTCATTAACAATTTTAAATATTTAAACATTTTTACTGTGGTCTTCTTTGGCTCATAAGTTTATACATGTGTTTTGGAATTTCTACAAATTTTTGTTATTGAATTTAAAAATTGATTTTAGAAATAGAGAAACATTGATTTTTTTTGTTCCATTTACTAGTATTCATGCATTCATTGGTTGATTTTTTTTAAAAAAAAAAGAAGGGAGGGAGGGAGAGAATGAGAAATATTGATGTGAGAGAGAACCATCAATCAGTTGCCTCCTGTATGCACCCTGATCAGGGATCAAACCCACAAACTTTTGGTGTATGGGATGACACTCCAACCAACTGAGCCACCCTGCGAGGTTCCTGAAATATATGCTTTAAAAGTTTATTTAGTATTTGATTAATCATTGGTAAATTCTCTTGGCTTTATTTTTTTACTAGAGGCCTGGTGCACAAATTCATGCACAGGTGGGGCCCCTCTAGGTGGCTTGCAGGGATCAGGCCAAAACCCGCAGTCCAATGCTGCCTGCAGCTCCTGCTCATTCCAGGCCCACTGTGCCTGTCATGGTCTTGTGCCCAATCAGTCCCCTTTGGGAGAGGCTTGCACTGCCGCAGCAGTGCTCACCAGCCATGAGCCCTGCCTCTGGTGCCCTCCCAAGGGGAGTTGCCTGCGGGATTGGGCTGAAACTGGTTCTCCAACATCCCCAGAGAAGTCCCAGATTGCGAGAGGGCACAGCCCAGGCTGAGGGACCCTACTGGTACACCATCGATTGGGCTGGGGAAGGTCCGCGGGAGGGGCCCAGGGCATGTCCAGCCCCTCTCGCTCAGTCCTGATCTGCCAGACCCCAGCAGCAAACTAACCTACCGGTTTGAGCAGGGGTGGGCAAACTTTTTGACTCGAGGGCCACAATGGGTTCTTAAACTGGACTGGAGGGCCGGAACAAAAGCATGGATGGAGTGTTTGTGTGAACTAATATAAATTCAAAGTAAACATCATTACATAAAAGGATACGGTCTTTTTTATTTTTAGTTTTATTCATTTCAAACGGGCCGGATCCAGCCCGCGCGCCGTAGTTTGCCCCCGGCTGAGCTAGTCCCACCCACCCACTCCAGCCTTCCCTCTGAGATTCAGGAGCTGTG
>NW_006299593.1:2534937-2553209 GCF_000327345.1 Myotis davidii | reverse complement strand
GATCGGCTGCCTCCTGCACACCCTCCACTGGAGGTCAAGCTCACAATGCTGGCATGTGCCCTTGAGCAGAATTGAACCTGGGACCCTTCAGTCTGCAGACCAATGCTCTACCCACTGAGCCAAACTGGCTAGGGCTAAGATCTCTTTGTTTTTGATAATTTGTAATTTGACTATGTATGTGAATATGGATTTCACTTTATCCTTTTTGGAATTCAATGTGCATCTTGAATCTGAGAATTCCTACCTTTCAACAATTCTGGAAAATTCTCAATCATTATCTTTTTGAATACTGACCATCCCAAATTGTTTTCTGTCTTTATGGAACTCAAGTATTTATTTTTTTATTTATTCGTTCATTCATTTTAAATATATTTTTATTGATTTCAGAGAAGAGATAGAAACACCAATGATGAGAGAGGCAGTGGACTGGAGAGAAAGAGAGAGAGTAAGAGAGAGGAGAGGAGTCTTTTAATATTGTCAGTGAATTTATTCCTATTTTAATTTGTTCTGAAATTTTACTATTATCACTGTTCTAATTTCTTGAATACATCCTTCTTTCCTCTCAGGATATTACAGTTCTTTGAAGTTTTCTGATAGTTGCTTTTTGTTTAGATCTACTTTTCACAATCCAAGTTTCCTTCAACTTCCGGTTATCTTTGGCTGTCCTTATTGAAAAGTGAAGAGCTAAAAACCTGTTTGGAAGATCTGTGTACATGGAAGGGCTTAATGACTGGCATACTCCTACTCACTATAGGGGGATTGGTGGCCATTTGGCTTTTTTCCTATCAAGAGTTTAGCATGGTCAGTGTGGCACAGTGGTTGAGTGTCGACCTATGAATCAGGTCACAGTTCAATTCCTGATCAGGGCATGTGTCTGGGTTTCGGGCTCAATCCCCAGTGTGGGGGGTGCAGGAGGCAGCCAATCAATGATTCTCATCATTGATGTTTCTCTCTCTCCCTTATCCAAAATCAGTAAAAATATATATATTTAAAAGTTTAGTTTTTCCACAGAAGGATCCTCCAAATCCTTCTTTGTGTGTGCAAGTGTGGCCGTTCATGTGTTAGCTGAACAAGGAGGAGGTGGGGATCTCATTTATCCATTATGTAAAATTGTACTTAATCCCTATTTTCTCTAAGGTATTTCATCCTAGTCTAGTAACCTTGAGTCAGACGTCTAACTTTTTCCTTTTATAGTTGAATTACTATAAGAATAACTTCAGCCTCCTATTTGAGAGGCTATAATGTAAAATGCTATTCAATTGAGACACACTCACATAAATTTTATTAAGACCCTTAAATTAAAATTCCTTGTTTTAGAGGATTACTCTTCAAGTTCTAAACACAACAAAATGCAGTGACTGAAAAAAATGTAATAACCCCCTCCAAAAAATGATTTTTAGAAATCACTCTTTCAATGAAAGGGTGTGCTTTTTATTTCCTGTGAACACATTTTATTTTTCAAACTGACTGTCACCTCAAGAGCACCTATAGCACTTAGTAAACCTAACTCATCTGTATATGCAATCTAATCCTAACAACTGCCTTCTCAAATGTAATAGAACTCTAACACAAAAGGAAGAGGAATACAAAAGGAGGGGAGCAAACACAGGGAGAAAACAGGAGAATAAAACTATAATGTGAATTTCATTTTCAACAGAGAATATCAACAAGGAAAATGAGATCTTGATTTATAATGAATTGAATCTAAATAATTCTAGTTCTTTGTTGTATTAAACAGAAACACAATGCAAACCATGGATTCTGCAATAAGATTTTTAAAAATCTAACAAAAATCTGAATGAATATAACAATATGGCTAGACCAAAAAGAAAAAAATCTATCACACAATAATCACTGAAGATCCCACAAGTTATAGAAAACATAAAGGAACCTTAATATCCAAACAGGGCAAAAAATACTGGATTAATGACCCATTAAGTGTGAGTCACATCGGGTTCTTTTCAGTACCAGATGTATTTAAAAATAAAATTTGAATGCATGTTGTAAAGATTAAAACCATTTTTTAAACTTTTAATTTCTTTTCCTGATACTAATGCCAGTAAGTTTAGACTAAAAAAAAAATCTTTAAGTGATTTAACATTCAGAGTAAGATTTAAACCAAAAGTAGCAACATTCCTAAATACGAATTTGTTCAGTAGTAACCTTTTCATCATGAATAATACCACTTTTTTTTCCAGAAAGTAGTCAATGTACATTTTAAGATTTGTGCAATAAAAAAATATACTGGCTAATAAAAAGTGTTACTACTTGAGATCGTCAAAATGAAAGAAAAATTATACTTTTGCTTATTTATGCCCAAATAATTTACCCTGAACTCCCCAGATGTGTAGTAAATATTTCTGAAACAGTGAAAAATAAAGGTCCTAAAATAGAAACATAAGCCAGAATAATTTAAAAATAGCTTCCTGATATTTTATTTTTTGAGTTATTTCACTTACACTGCTTTTGGTTGCATGCCCTGATCTGTAGAAGTTAACAAGGAAATAAAATTTCCAAGTATTTAAAAAAATTTACTCATCTTTCATAAAGCAACTTTTAATGTAGCAACACTTAAAAATACACAGTGACTTAATGAAACATTAGTACAACTGCATAGAACTGAGCTCCAGAGAATAATATACTAGTGAGTTGTCTTTCCTGGGCTCTGGTTTACAAGAGTATTGGTATTGGCTTAGAGACCAGCTTAGAGTCACTTGTTCCCCTTTAGAAGAAACAGGCCTTTTCTGTTCCTAAATAACATACTAGGAGCTATCTGAAGCTCTTAAAAACAACTGACCATCCAAATATGTATACTGGGGCCCTTTCCCTTTGTGAGTCAATAAGGGAGTTTGTGACTTGCACTGAAAACAAAACAAAACTATTCTAAGAGACTCTGAAATGTACTAGAAATTTCAAAAACTAGAACAATGCTATCAAAGATTAAATCTCTTAATGCTCGGAGCCACCCCAAAATATAATAAAATTGGGAACTCCAGGAAAACAGGTACCAAAAGAATCAAAATAATGATTGCACTGAGGATTCTCCTCTTTGAAGGCTGTTTAAGGAGGTAGGATTTTAAAGGTTTTTTTGTTTATCTTTTGGCCTCTGAGTATTTAGAAAATGCTTTGCCCGGCTGGTCCTTCAGGCTAATTTTGGCGTTCACAACGAACCCCAAGCCTGACCTAAGGATATTCTACAGTTTCACAGCTATTATCTGTACATATTAAAATTAAGTTGATTTACTCTTTTTGAGTAAATACAAACTAGAAAATGGCAAATTAATATATTCCTTTACATACAACTTTATCTAAAAATTCTCGAAAAACAAGAGCAGATGACTTTGTATTCAAAGACTACCAAAGTGTGTATTTGATAATCACATGCAAACAACTTAAAACCTTACAAATATCCTGTCAACTCTGCATGATACCTTTAAGAAGGAAATGACATACAAAGTTTGCTAACTGTGCAAAATATTAAACTGCTAAAACATTTTACATAATGAAATAATACATGTAAATGTAAAAGTTGACACATGAAATTAGCACAGTTCATAAGAACTTATCACATTTCAGAGATTTTTTAGTAACAAGTTTTTTGTTTTTATATTTTCTGGTACACAACAAAATTTATCACAGAAGATAAAAATTCTTTTAAACAAAGTCAACAGGGAGTTCTTGAGGCACCTTCTCATATAAAACACAAGATGAATGCAATTAACAATCCATCTGAGAAAAGTTTTCAATCTAAGTGAACATTTGTTTTTCCATTTAAGTATATTATACAGAACTTTAATAAGGCAAGACAAATTTGTGAAAAAAATGTAGATACAAAAATGATGTAAACTAATAATTTATATTAAAAAACCCCAAAGAGAAAACAGTGGAGATGGGATAGTTCAAACAAACCTTGTATAAAGACCTAAAACAGAATTGTGCACAAGCTGAAGATTATAAAGAACTTCTAGACTCTGCACAGTTTTGGTTTTTCATGTTTTGTTTTTATATCTTTATATTACATGTTTTAAATCATATCAGGAATGCAAACTAGAACTGCACACTACTTTAGTGGAAAAAAGTTCAACGTTGTGCAATTTTCTGCCTCTTAATTTTTAAAAAGTGGCAGCAATCCCTGCATTTGTGTTCGAAACAAGGATCTGAGAAACTTTATTAAAAAGGTAATGAAGGCAAAAATTGGCAGACATCCAGCATCTTGTTTCTTTTTAAAACAATATGGATGGTTAAGTAGTTTCATGATTAAAAAATGAATGTTTTAAATAAATACATTGTATCTGACATTTGCACTGACTGATTTGATTAAATCTTTAAGTAAACAACGGCTTTACTACACTCTCTGTAGCCTCAAGCCACTGGCTTTAGATCCTGGAGTCCTTTTTCACTGGGTTTCATACCCTGCCACTCGATACCCTGCAGGCTGATTAGGCAACATGCTGCCGTTCTGTCCTGGAGGTGGTTGCATTCCAAAATTTGGTCCCATCCATGGCGCAGAAGTCTGTGTCTGACTGGGAGAGCATGTGAAAGAAGCAGAGGGGAGGGAAATCCACTGATTAAAATGAAAGGTAACACCAAGAACAAATAACATATAGAGAGGAAATATACTTTTTCCTTAGCTCAAAAAAAGAATTATTATGCCAAGGAAAGCAAAGGTACAAGCATCCTCACAGGTTTAATTTGTATAGCTTAATCTTGTTAGTTTAATTACAGCTAAGAAAATACCTTTAACCTGTAAACATTTATCCCCTTTGACCTCAGGAAAAAATTCATCTTTCATCTCAGGAAGAAATACCATACAACTGGGTTGGACATATGGTGAACAAGCCACTTCCTGAAATAAACCTGACCATTTGATATGATAAAACTAGCACTTAATTACTCAAAGAAAAAATAAAACAATTATTAGCATATGTAAGCACATAAATTTTTTCAATATTATAAATACAAGTTTCTTTTTAAAAAAAAAAAACTGTAGTGGGAGAAAGGGGTAAGGGGTGAGGGGGATGCGGGAAGAGACTGGACAAAAATCATGCACCTATGGATGAGGACAGTGGATGGGGAGTGAGGAAGGAGGGTGGGGTGGGAACTGGGTGGAGGGGAATTATGGGGGGGGAAAAGAGGAACAAATGTAATAATATGAGCAATAAAGATTTAATTAATTAAAAAAAGAAAGAAAAACTGTAAAGTATTTTAATCTTTACTTTCTCAGATTGTGTTTTAGAAATTTAAGTAAAATTGCATAATTCAGGGTGTATAAAGAAGCTTCCATGTAATAATAAACCCTTTTACACAGAAAAATGAACGAATAAAACAACTAGCAACAAAATAACTGAATTCAAGAATGGCCAAGAGACCATTAGTCAAATTACTTATAATGTTGGTTATACCTCAAGGAAACATATTTCTAGGCAAAAATTTAAAGAGATATACCTAAAACTATAAATTAAAAACTATTCTAAACTAAGTCCTTCAAAGGTTAAAGCTATGCTTTGGAAAGAGGGCCACGCTTCCTACTACTTAAAATCTCTTAAAGTTCTTGACATTTTCAAAGGCTAATAATAAATAAAAGAGCTAATATTCTTACTTAAATCCTGGCTGGTTCCATGGCTGGCCATACATTCCATATGCAGGTACTTGCCAACCATTAGGCATATACTGGCCAATTTGTTGCGCATTTCCATACCACTGGCCCCACTGGCCATAAGGTTGTGGATATCCAATTTGATTCTGCTATTAAGTAAAATTATAACAGATAATTTAGTATTATTTGAAGTTATATGTCCTAATATACTACAAATAACTAATATACATAGCCATACCAAATAGGGCCATCATTACAATTAAAATGAAAGGATAAACAAGAGTTTAGAAAGTGACTGCTAAAAAAAAAGTGAGGTTATATTACTATAACTTGACACAATACTCTGAATAGCATATTCTTTATAAGGCAGTGGATAATGTTCTGGTAATAAATATTAAATTCAGTATAATGTTTAGTGCTTTATGAACTATTCACATGACTGTTTCCTTTAGATAAGGAAGATACAAAGATTATTTCTACATTCAGTTTTCTTACTCCTATCTTAATGCTCCATTTACAATTCGCGTATAGAAATCGCTGTGGGATCAAGTTAACCACTAAAGCTGCCTGGAAAAACAAAAGCAGCAAAATGCCAAGGCCCTAAACATAAATATAACTACATTTTTATTTCAATCAAGTCAACAATGCTTGTGAATTCTCCAAATAATATGTGAATAAATCTACCAAGTATTAAGAAAAAATTTAATACCCTGTTAGGTTTGTCGGAGCATTTTAAAATCCACTGTGTATGAGTCAATTGAGGCGGTCACATTCATCATGTCACCACTGCAATCCATGAGCCACCACTCTGGAACTATAATACACGTAGGATGAGCCCTTATATACTATCATTTTAATATGCACTAGAAACTTATTAACATGGATTATAAACAATTTCATTCTAAAACAATATATATTTTTTTAAAACAATATTATTAGTATTAGCCCAGTAATTACTTTGCAAAGTCAAGAACCCTCTCACCTGTTGCACGGGATTTATCATATCAAGAGTTTCTTTGCCCCAATAGCATTTCACAACATGACCTTCAATAGTAGTTCCATTAACAGAAACAATTGCATGTGCTGCACTTTCATGGGAGTTGAATCTATTGAAAACAATATTAAGAATCACCAATATAAATTGTTTAAAAACTTAAGAATAAAACGTATTTTTTAAAATCAAGTTGAGCCCAGCTGGTGGGGCTCAGTGGTTGAGTAGCGACCCATGAACCAAGAGGTCACCAGTTCAATTCCTGGTCAGGCACATGCCAGGTTGCAGGTTTGATCCCTAGCAGGGGATATACAGGAGGCAGCTGATCAAAGTTTCTCTCTCACTGATGTTTCTATCTCTCTATCCCTGTCCTTTACTCTCTAAAATTAATAAAAACATATTTTAAACAAATCAAGTTGAGCCAGGCAATTTACATAAAAGAATCAATAAAATGGCATATTCTCCTCCACACCCCCCCAGATCCTGTAATTCTGGAGAAACTTCTTTTAACAGAGGATGTTTTACCGGCTTTGTGTTGAAAGATGGGAACTATTAAAAAACAGTGGCAGATATGCTAAATGCTAGAGAAATTTTTATTTCTTTACAACCGAAGTAAATTTTTAAGAAAAATACTAAGTTAAATATATAAAAATAATTTTGGAGAAATTTTTTATAAAGCCACCCCTACCGAACAAATGAATATCCTTTATCTGGAAAGACTCGAATTTCCATTATTTGTCCAAATGGCGAAAAAGTCTGACGCATTAATTGTTCTGTTAGACAAAAACAAAACACAAAAACATACCCATTAAATGATATTAAAATCCACAAATATTAACCTTTTTGGTTTAAAAATTAACCTCAAGATGCCATACAGGTAAAGCCCCCATACCTGTTAGCCCAGAAGTGACACCTCCACAGTATACAGTACAGTTGCTTGGACTAGACTGATTTACGACCTCATCATATGACAGCTGTTTGGTGTTTGCTGGGGATGGAAAGATTTGTATTTTTAATTAAATAAAATGTTCAGAAAGAGAAATGCAGTATTACTAATAGTAGTTATCTACCTTGAACAAAGTACTTATATAATACACATTATATTTGATTGATGATTAAACCTCCCCCAAGAATGTCTTTAAATTACTCAATATTCTCTATTTAATAGGAGACTTCACATTAGAGATAATATTTACTATTTGTGATTACAAAAATGAAAACTAAGTACATTTTAGAACAGTAGTCTTGATTTGCTTCTCATCTATTTCTGCAATAAGTCTCCAGGAACAGCTCTAACATTTAAAATTTAATGTATTTTCCTCCAAAATTCCACATTTCTTTTTCTTCTCCAATACACCTACACTCATATGTACTCTTTGGAGCTGGAGGCTTTCGGGTTGCCCAGTTAGTTCTGATTTGTCTTCCTCCGAGCCACTGGCCACCCATCTGTTGAATGGCGTTTTCCGCATCCTGTTCCACACAACATTAGAAATGACAAAGACATTATTAGTTGATGTTAAACTGTTAGCAGTAGAGAAAACTCAAGTTTGCTTTTCACAAATGTTTTTTGAGTGAAAATGCTTTACGAGATACACAATATGTGATAGCTCACCTAAAATGCAACGGCGCTTTTAAATTATCTTTTTCTCATTTAGATATCAGACTTTGGTTATGTTAATCACCCGAAAAAGTCCAAAGCCCAAAAGCTCTTTTGAGGTAGCTATTATAAAGTTCATGTAACAACTTAAGACTATTATGGATGAAAATCTCGCTTTATACAATCCAACAAGTAAATAAATATTGAACAGATATAATGTTCTGGACAGCAGGTTAAATGCTAGGGATATGTTGGTGAATAAGGCAGATGTAGTCTCTACTGCCATGGAGGTGAAAAAGTAATTACAAACTGTATATGCTATGACAGAAACAAAACGCGGAGATAGAGATTATGGACCTGGGGATCTACTTTAGGCAGCATGATTAGGGAAGGTCTCTTTGAAATCATATTTGAGCTGAAATTAAGAGGAAAAGGAGCTGGCCAAGGCAAAACACCTGAGAAGAAAGTCCTGGAAAAGGGGAAAGCATTGTAAACTGTGTAAAGGCAGCAAAGAGACTGGATTGCATCTGAAAGAATGTGAAAGATGCCTAATTTCAGTGGAATCTAGTGAACAAAAAGGGTGCCAGAAGAAAAAACTGAAAGATTTTAAGTAAGAGATGAGCATGATCTGATTTATGTTTTTAATATATCTTATTGATTTTACAGAGAGGAGAGGGATAGAGTTAGAAATATCGATGAGAGAGAAACATCAATCAGCTGCTTCCTGTACGCCCCCTACTGGGGATGGAGCCTGCAACCAAGATACATGTCCTTGACCAGAATCAAACCTGAGACATGCCTAGCTGGTGTTGCTCAGTGGTTGAGTGTTGACCCATGCACCAAGAGGTTGCCAGTTCGATTCCCAGTCAGGGCACATGCCAGGGTTGCGGGCTTGTTCCCCAGTATAGGGCATGTAGGAGGCAGCTGGTCGATGTTTCTCTCTCAGTGATGTTTTTATCTTTCCCTCCCTCTCCCTCTATATCAATAAAACTACATATTTTTTTACAAAGCCATTCTTAGTGCTAGAAGAAGAAAAACATTTTATAAGACTAATATAATATCCAGATTTTATTATTTTTAAAATATTTCTTTAATTTTAGAGAAGGGAGAGGGAGAGATAAAATCATCAATGATGAGAGAGACTCACTGACTGGTTGCCTCCTGCACACCCTCTACTGGGGATCGAGCCTGCAACCTGGGCATGTACCCTTGGCCAGAACTGAACCCGGGATCCTTCAGTCCGTAGGCCGACGCTCTATCCACTGAGCCAAACCAGCTAGGGCTAATATCTAGATTTTTAAAATGTTGGTGGTCAGGACTAGTACAGTAGTAGTGAATGTAACCTAAAGGAAGTCAATAGAACTGGGATGGGGGTGCACAATGAATAAAAGGAGAGGAATCAAAGATAACTACTATATTCCTGCTTGGGCAATAGGAAGGACAGTGTTAACATTTACTGAAATAAGAAGCCTGGGAGGGAGAAGCAGAACAAGTTTGAGGAAGAAAAAAGAGCTCCACTGAAGACACATTAAGTAAACTTAACTGGGAATATAAAATTAGAGTCATGAAGAAAGACTAGGGAAAAAAAAAAAAAAAAGCATCCTGGGATAAAGCCCTGAAAAACAGCAAAATCTAAAAATTGAGTAAAGTGGACACATATGTAATACCCTTTGTAATACTTTAAGCAATAAATAAATAAATAAATAAATAAAAATAAAAATTGAGTAAAGAAAAAGTTGCCAGCTAAGGTGACAGAGGAGTAGTAGCTAGTGATGAAGAAATCTACAAAATTGTATTGTCACAGAGCCAAGGAAGCAAAAGTCAAAGGTGAACCAGAAAACTAGTGTTGGTAGAGAGTGGTAGAGAACGAAAGTCAGCTTAGAATGAATTGAAAAGTAAATGGGGTAACCTGGCCAATGTTGCTCAGCGGTTGAGCACCAACCCATGAACCAAGAGATCACCGGTTTGACTCCCACACAGGGCACATGCGCAGGTGCAGGCTCAATCCCCAGTAGGGGGCATGCCTGAGGCAGCCAATCAATGATGTTTCTCTCTCATCGATGTTTCCCTCTCTATCCCTCTCTTTTCCTCTCTCTAAAAATCAATTTAAGAAAATAAGTAAATGGGGTGTAGCTTTGGTCTGCATGTGTCAAATGTGGGCTTCAACTAGAAAAAGAGTAGGCAAACTCAAGGCTAAATGTCATTTCTGAGACACACAAACAGTAAATACATACTGTAGCCTCCCCTTATCTGTGGGAAATATATTCCAGGACCCCCAGTTTATGCCTAAAAATGCAAATACTAGGAGGTCACAGTTGAATTCCCGATCAGGGCACATGCCTGGACTGCAGGCTCAATCTCCAGTAGGGAGCATGCAGGAGGCAGCCAATCAGCGATTCTCACAAATCACTGATGTTTCTCTCTCTCTTACCCTCTCTCTCCCTTTCTTTCTGAAATCAATAAAAATATTTAAAAAAAAAAGCACTCTATGGCTTCTCTTTAACATAGCTGAATTACTAGCATCACTACTCTTGTGGGGCCATAACTGAGTAAAATAGGGATACTTGAGCACAAGCACTGTGATACTGCTATTGTTGATAACTGAGACAGCTAAATGACTAGTGGGCAGGTTAAGTGTATACAGTGTGGATACACTGGACAAAGGGATGATTTATGTCCTAGCTGGGATGGAGTGAGATTTCATTATGCTACTCAGAATGGTGTGCAATTTAAAATTAATGAATTGTTTATTTCTGGAATTTTCCCTTTAATATTTTCATGAATTTTCCATTTAATATTTTAGGCAGTGGTTGACCATGGGTTATTGAAACCAAGGAAAGTGAAACTACAGATAAGGTGGTGGGGGGGGCACTATTATATTCTCTCCCTTCCTCTCTTTCTAAAACTCAATGAAAACTTATTAACAACAAAAAAGTCCCCTTCTGGAGCATTTTATTAGCTACTCTTAAATCACCACAGGACTATAAAACAGGGAGATAATGAACATACCCTTTAGTGAGGGTGGTTAATTATCAGTGAGATGAACAAACGCCCGGTGAAAGAAAAGACTATTAAAACAAAATGAGTATTTTAATTCTTTAACCACTATACATGCACTTTTTCTTTTTTTTGCACATGCACTTTTTATTGAGCTCACCCATTTGTTGAAAAAGGAGACAAAGCCATAGCCCTTAGATTTTCCTGTTGCCATGTCTTTTACCACTCGGGCATCTCTGAAATTAGAACAATCAGAAGTTTAGGTTTGCAAACTCTCCTGTGTATATCAAGTGAGAATTTCACACACAACTTATTTTCATGTTTCATCTTCATTAAAATGAACCTTTAATACAAATTCACCTTTTATTCTATAAAATTTATCATGTATTAGCAAATGAGGCTTAATTTTATAAACATGCAAATCAATAACGTCTTAAATATGTATATATACATTGTACAAAAACTGCTTCCCATTTCAAAAAGTTTTAAATTTTTAAATATTAAGCATGGTGAAGACAGCTATTCAGATGAATTATTTAACCACTTACAGGGTTCACAGGCACATTAGATGAATGGCTTTCTTTAACCATGCAATTTATAACTTGCTATTTGATACCACATACTACCTAATCATTAAAATAGAAAACTGGAAACTAAGAGAATAAAAAACTTGTATATTCCCTAAATTAAGTACATTATTTTCTCAGATCAATTCATACCCCCGCCCCCTTTTGGACTATTGGTAAACTTTGAAAACTTGACATTTTCAGAAATGCTAAATAATTGAAGGAAAAAACTAGACACACATTTTAGTTTTAAATTATATATGAAAGGATTTTATACTGAATTTTAAAATAGCAATCATGTAAGATTGATTGGAAACTATAAGATATAAGAGCAAAATCTTAAAAAGTCAGAAAGTAAAAAAGCACGCCAACATTTATCCACTGTGAACCGTAGCTTGTAGTTAGCCAGGGCAATTCTGTCCATTCTTCAGAGATACTCTGCAAAATAACCAGACCCCTATTATTTGAGATTGAGTAAAAAACCCAACCATGATAGCTAAAACTCCATACCTCAAAAAATTGGACTCAAATTGTGCTTCACAGGCAAATCTGCTTTTAAGTTAGCCAGGTATGTTACAATGCTTGTTCTCTCAGGACACATGAACAAAACAGGCACTTTCACAACAAAAACCCAAGTCAGAAAGCCATGCAATATAATTTTATATTAAAGTATACATAAGCATATTTTGATCAACTTCAAAGTGATTTATGAAATTTTTAAGGACAAAACGACAAAGAGGTAGTGGTAAAAAAGGAAAACTAATGCAAGTCACTTCTTAATATGTAAAAATACTTATTATCTGTAAGGTACACATGCATTAATTTGGTAGCTGATTCACTTCTATATCAAAATTTGTTAATTACCCAAAACTCAAGGAATAGAAAGTTTACTATATTAATTAGAGAAAGAAAGTACTATATTTTTATACTAGTATTTTAATAGGTCACCATTTACTGCATGTCTTCTATAACTCACTGTTGTAGGATCTCTACTGAGACTATCATAAGAACCTTTCAATATATATAGTTATCAACTTATCTCCTTTAACAAAAAAAAAAAAATCAGAAAATGATGCTACCCTACTGAAAATGGTTCTTTTGAATTTAGGAACACACTGCTTGAGTAGCATAAAGTTTAAATATTATTTATATATTACCTCAACTGAAAATTATAAAATTTAAGGGAAGGCCTTACCCAAGAAAAACTAATATATATATATTAACCATGGTTGGCCTTAATAAAATCTAGACTATAATTATGATACCAACATATTTAACAAAAAGAAATTATTGATCCATGATTAAAAAGTCATGAAATTACTAAAATTTGAATGTCATTTAACTTGAGCTCACTGACTATTAAATAACCTTTATCTAATCCCAAACTAAAATTCCCATGTTTTCAGAATTTACTTCAATCAAAATTAAAGCATTTAACAAAATAGCTATATAACCTGTTAAAATGTTAGAAAATTTTCTTTCTAGAGTTGTTTCAGGAAATGTTAGCCTTGAAATACACTTAATTCTTACTTATTTCTGAAAGGATTCTCTAAGGAAGAAGCAGCAAATATCTAGACCAGGGTTCTTTAATCCTTCTTTAATCCTTTTATGGTCCTATGACTACTCTGAAAATAGAATAAAACTTACAAAAGATACTCCACACCAAAAGGAAAACAAACACAACACTTTTGCATACAGAGATTTATAGAGCCTTTGAGAGGCCAAGGGTTAATACCTTCCAGTATAGATACTTGAAAGCAAGTTAACCATCATCAAAACCCTATGACAGATTAAAGGGAACAATAAATTAGAACTTATTTTCCCAATCAGTTCTCATTAAGAAAAATGTCACCTAACAAAAGAGTCTGTTTGTAAACCATAATTTTGCAATTGCCTCTAACTATGCTTGTTCATCATCCTACCAATGAACTACAACCCTTCAAACGAAAACTCCCAAAATTCATCACCTATTCTATTGGCACTTAACTTTCTCCTCTCCTCATCTTTGCTGTTCGTCTGCTCATGAAACCAAACCAAAGCTAGTGTTTCCTTTGTGCTTTAGTTAAGATAATGTACTACTCTTCTAGCTGGAACAACAATAAAGTAACCAGAAACCCTAAAAAAATTCTGTTTTCTAAATTCAGTGATTACATGCAAAAAAGTACTATTATCAAATTATTATTCTTACTCTACTATGGCATGTTTTTCAAAATATTACAATTTTTTTTCTGATGAATACTACCTTGAGTGAGCTATTTACAAAGAGCTTAAACTGTATTTTTAATAACAAATGCGAGCAGGACAGAGCTTCACAAAAAACTAAAAGGCATTATTACTGTTAGTAACAACAACAAAAGGTTTGGTTGCCTTGAAATTAACACTTAGTAACTATTTTGGGGGTTAAAATGAGGTTTCTTTTTGTTAAAATATATTTTAACACAAAATGCATGGTATCATAGAAGTGCCCAAAAGGTCTAAATTCCTTAGTCACAGCACAAGTTTACTAAAGACTATGACCAAGCTAGCAAGACACTTATACATGAAGCAATATGTAGAATAGTAAATTTGTCTCTTAAAAGCTAATGCTAATAGAAAAAAAGACTTTAAGGTAATTGAAGACCAAAGATATATTTAATGGAAAAAAATCTTTGGCTCTTAACTGCTTAAATAGCCTCTAAACAATGTAATCCCTTATATTCAAGTATGAAAATTAATAAGCAAAATTCACAGTATATTTTCAAAATACTTCTAAATAAGATTGTTTCTAATTAAAAGTATCTTCTGTTACTTACGATATTCTTCCAAATGGCGCAAATGCAGCTTTTATATCTTCAGTTGTTATTTCTGGACTGAGATCACCAACAAAGACATGGAAATGATCTTATAAGGGGAAGGTAAGGGGAAGTGAAAAGAAAAATAAAATTTTAGAACTTAAAAATACTAAAATTTATTCAACAAATTATTCTTAAAATAATTTATGGATTATAGTAACATACAAATAAAACACTACTCTATATCTATACAAATTCTATCAATTTTAAACATAATGAATCAAGGTGACAATACCTCCTAAAGACTGATATATCTGACAGATATTCTGCTTACAGCCAATTGTTATTCTGGCCTAAGAAAATAAACTAATAATATATAAGTTTTGCATAAAAAAGTTAATGACTTCATTACTGTTTTAATAGCAATTATTTACATTTAATCAGTTTACCACTATAATAAAGCTTTACAATTTAAAATAAAATAGTGGTATTGTGAGTTATGTAGACTAGATTTGCCTCAGTTAAGACAATGCACTGAAGCTAGACATGATATACTTGGTTTAACCATATTTTGTGAAGAACAAGCAAAGAAATACCTTGCATTGCAACAGTTTGATGTTAAAGTATTTGACAGTTTTCTCAAAAGCCAACAGTTTTGGTTGCCCAGACATTACACCATTCAGTTTATGTGAATCCATGTGCATGTGAACTAAGACTGAAGGCAACAAAATGAAAACAGTAATCCCTTCATTTTAAATTAGAGCCATTAAAAAAGCATTGGAGAGAAATAACGATCTCATGTGAAGTTTAAAAAAAAAAAAGACAATGCTCAAGAAAAGAAACACTTAAAAAATACAAAATAGTTGTATCAACATTTTTAAATAGACATATATATTAATTTTGACAAAATATATTTGGAAAGAAAAGTTACCCCTACTTGGCAGGCCTTAAGCAACATATTGTGTTGCCATTTGGGGAACAGTTTCAGGAGCAACTCAAGCAATCAGAAGATCTGGATATGGAGCACAGATCGTGACCTCAAGGAAGCAGGGTATCTTGCCCTTTAGTTGGAGAAAGTATTTCTAAGGCATCAGCTGCCTCCAAGAGGGTCAGAGAGCTTGAAATAGCACCAAAGTAGTGGACAAGCCACACTTGGTCAACACTGGGAAGAAGGGGGAAAAATACTGCCAGAGACAAATAGAAATACAACCACCTCCCTCCCCACTCCCCCCAATATCAAACAAACAAACAAAAAACAACTTCAGGTGGTTAGTGAATACCCTTTCAAGAGATTTCATTTTATGTTTAAGAAGATACAATTACCTTGTGAACGCTGTGTGCTGACAACGGTACTACCTGATGACAAAGATTAGATTTGTTCTTAAATTTATTAACACAAACACATTCAATCATATCTTAGGATAAAGATCAAAACATTACTGCAAACACGAATGATGTTTTTATGCTTTACAATAAAACTACTGTGTACAATAAAAACAAATGTTCAAAGAGTATAATATATACTTACTGCTTGTATCTTTCTTTTGACTGCTGGGGGTTGTTGCCCAATTCACTTTGACTTCCTAAAAAAATTTTTTTCTACATTTATATTCCAGAAAAATAAAGCTCAAAATCAGATATTATAAGATTTGCATCTGTATACACATAGGAATGTGTATCTTTGAGATGAAATAGGTATCAGTTCTGGTCAAAGTTTCTTATCATTTAACCTACACCTATGCAAATAATGTTGTCAAATCCTAATCTTATATACTTATCTGTTAATGTTAAATCAACCTTTTTTATCTAAAGTACCAATAAACTTTTGCCTTCTAGTCTTTCCCATTAGTAGCCAATGTTCCTAGATGTTTCATTCAAGCTTGAGTAATTCAATAAATATTTTAGTATTTATCATGTGCAATAAACACGTCCTCTAAAAGCTTTAACCCACCTTTTTAATAATGTGATTTTTTGCAATCAAGTAAATATAATGTTTCTAAAAAGTAAACAAGCTGTGCAACTGGAATTTCTAGTTTGGCCTGGCCAGTGTAGCTAAATGACCAGTTTCAGATTTGACCCCCACCCCAGTTAGGGTGCAGGCGGTAGGCAACCAATTGATGTGTCTCACATATATGTGGTGTGTGTGTCTCCCTCCCTCCTTCCCTCCCTTCCACTCTCTCTCTAAAAAAAATCAATGAACAAAAATATCCTCAAGTTGAGGATTAACAACAACAACAACAACAATAAATTTCTAGTTCAAGTCACCTTTAATTATGACAGCTTACCTTACCCATTATCTTCCGCCCATTCATAGCAGCCAGTGCTGCAGCTGCATGACGATGCTCATAAAACTCCACAAAACAATATGGATCATTTCCAGCTGTCTGTTGAAGAAAAAAACACAATAGCCAATTTTAAGTTGTACACTCCCATTACCTTAAAATTATAACATCTCATTTACCAGGCCAATGGAAAATAGAGGGTCCATTCCACAAGTAAATCTTTAGATAAGGAAATAAACACTTAAAAATTAGCTATTTTTGCCAGGACGGTGTCACTCAGTGGTTGAACACTGACCTATAAACCAAGAGGTCACGATTCGATTCCTGGTGGTTTGATTCCCGATAGGGGCCCACGTTGTGGGCTCAATTCCCAGTGTGGGGCATGCAGAAGGCAGCCAGTTAATGATTCTCTCTCATCATTGATGTTTCTCTCTCTCCCTCTCCTTCCTCCCTGAAATCAATAAAAATATATTATTTTTAAAAAATGATCTATTTTTATAGAAAGCTATCTTTATTAACAAGTTATACTATTCTACTATATATAATTTAATCTTTTATTAATAATTAAATGTCCTAATTATGGACAGATGAATATATAGCTACATTCTCCTCATCATCATACAATACAATCTTTTTTTAAGCTACAGAGGTTAAGTTTGACTAGAATCCTATATTCTCAAGTGTTGGTATTGGTTTTTCTGCCTCTTCCCTGTGATGTTACCTTTAATGTACATAAATGTACATAAAGACTTGCTACCTCTTAACTTAGTGAGTAGCAGAAAATATCAACCAACTATCTCAAGCTTGTTTATAAAATATAAATAGACTCTGAAAACTGAAGAGGTCCTTTGCTAAGTAAAGTTTTAGAGTAGGTTTTAGAATTTGGACATTCTGACATCATTTTTCAGCTGCTTAGTAGTCTTTTAAAATTCTCTTTTTTGCTGGTGTTCCAGGTAGTTGACATTTGATAATATGTAAAGCCTGGATGTTTTATTGTAAATTAAGGCAGAAAAAAATACCCAATATCTTATACCTATCAGTGCAAAATATCAAATGACTTCATAGAGTATTTAAAAATTCTTTCTATACTCTCTTAAAATAAGTAAACGACTAGAATGAGCCCGGCCAGTGTCGCTCAGTGGATTGAGCGTGTCCCATGCACCAAGAGGTGTCTGGTTTGATTCTCAGTCAAGGCACATGCCTGGGTTGCTGGCTGGATCCTACGTAGGGGTGTGCAGAAGGCAGCTGATGATGATGTCTCTCCCTCCCGCTTCCTCTCTTTAAAATAAAAATGTATTTTAAAAAAAGACTAGAATGATACCAAAATAAAAGTAGCATTTTGTTTCAAGCACAATAGTTTAAAAATTCATTGGTAATGATCTTTAAGAAATTTAGAGGCTCTGGCCAGTGCTTCCTGGTGGTTAGAGTGTTGGCCCATGCACAGAAGGTTATAGGTTTGATTCCCAGCCCCA
>NW_006299593.1:2520230-2534862 GCF_000327345.1 Myotis davidii | reverse complement strand
TCTAAAAATCAATGGAAAAAATATCCTTGGATGCAGATTGAAAAAAAAAAGAATTTTAGAGGTAATCACAAATTGATATTGACATTACCCATTATTTTATTTAAAAAACATTAGGGAATATAAAAATGTTTTAAAAATTGTATAACTCAAACTAACACTACACTTAATGAGAATTCTACTACAAAGATCAATGTTGATAGGCATAGAAAAAGTAATATATTTAAGAGTAGAGCAATAAACTGAAAAAGAATATCACTTTAGTTAGTTGATTTGTACCCCCAAAAAACTATTTTTAGATAAGAAGAATGTAAGCATACATATTATCAGCCTCAATACTCCAGGAAGTGTAAAATGCAGAAATATGAACACCAGTCCTACAATATGAAGAGACTGAAATACAGACTTTAATAATAAAAACAAAATGTTAATCTAAGCCTTTGAGTGATAAAAAACCAAAATTTATACAAAGTGGCAAAGGCTAACACAGCTAGTCTTTCTGAAGGTCAAGCAGTCATTAATATTTTGCCTAGTGATCTTTTCCAGACAAATATCAAGAATGAACCAGACAAGGAGAGAATGGCAGCTTATAAACCAATGAAGAGGCTTTATATTCAGATAGTTCAATCTGAATATCCATGCTTGCTTTGCCTTATTTGGTTTTTTTGTTGTTATTGTTGTTGTTTGTTTGGTTTTTTTTTTTTGGGGGGGGGGGGTTTTTTTTTTGTTTTGTTTTTATCTCCAGCTGTGTTTAGTCATTGTTCTAGTTTTTTAAGAGAGTGTGGAAGGGTGGGGGGGGGGTAGAGAAATATTGATGTGAAAGAGACACATCGATTGGTTGCCTCCCACACACTCCTGACTGGAGCAGGGGATCAAACTGCAACCCAGATACCTGCTCTTGAATGGGAATCAAACCTGAGACCATTCTGTGAACTCTAACCACTAAGCACTGAACCCACCAGCCAGGGATGCTTTGCCTTAATTCTGCATATATTAAATGGGAATAATGTGCTTTACAAAGTTTCTGTTTAACATTTGTGATATGCATCAGGGTTAAAATAACAGGTAAGCATTTAAAAAATGCTATTACTGGGACAAGGAAGTAGACCCACATCAAGGAAAATTGGTTTTAAGTGTTCCATCATTTTCCAGTCTCTACTTTATCTTTCTTTATGGATACAGAGATCTTTTCTTCTTTATCCAAGGGCATACAGATATTAAATATAAAGAAAACACTTAAGAAAATAAAGAACAAAAACATTAATTGAAGCCATCTATATTAAATGCAGAAGACTCTGCTACTTAGAAGGTTTGACTTTTTAAAATCTTAGACAACAAAAAAAAAAGCCAATTAGCTAAACAATTACTTTTAAAAATATATTTTTATTAATTTTTTGAGAGAGTGGGAAACATTGATCAGCTGCATCCCGCACGCCCCCTACTGGGGTCTGAGCCTGAAAACCAGGCATGTGCCCTGACTTGAAATCAAACAGGCAAACTTTAAATGCACTGGATGATGCCCAACCAAGTGAGCCATACCTGTCAGGCTAAACAATTACTTTCTAAATACGAAGTAAAAAGAGAGATAAACTGGAAAACAATAGAAAAAAAAAGTAGCAGATACACATACTGGTATATGATTTTTTTTCCTGGAGAAAACTAAAAGGAAAGACTGTGGATAAATGGATTTCATTAGCACTGTCTTTCCCATCAAAAAATTTTTAAATGTCTTTTTATGCATGTTATGATTCAGGGTTAACACCAATTAGATAAATTAATTTTTGCTATACATTAAGATCTGAGAGATGGTGATTGCCATAATGCAAGAAAAACTTGAATCACAGCCTTTAAAAATAAATTTACAAACATTTCACAGTATCACATGTCTATTTTTTTGACCCAATGTCCTAATCTAATTGTAATAACTTAATTTCTTAATTAGGCTATCAACTAATACCACATATAATTCTGATATGTCAATGCACCTTAAAAAGGTGTATATTTCTCATCTACTCTAGAAATGATTAGTTCTGCTCTTCCTTTATTTAATAAAACAAATTAAACTCAGTGTCCAAAACTAATTCACTACAAACTGACTAAAATCCCTATGCATTCAGACTATATAACTAATATGAGAGTTCCTGGAAGTAATGGATTTAAATAATATATATAAAAAAGAAAAAAGTTAACTAAAGTAAAATACCCTTACATCCATAATCATTTTGCAGTTTTTACAAGGTCCAATCTGGCTAAAGAGCTGAAGAATTAGAGCTTCTGTCACATCTCTGGAAAGGTTACCGACATATCTGAAACACAAAGAAAAATATTTACCATTTAAATTTGCTTCTTTTGATCAGTTTCTACAGTTGCTTATTGAAAAATGAGTTTAGGAGTAGGTAGATCTTTACCCTAAACTATACTATTTGGGAATAGCTTATAAAAGTTTGCTGAAACTTTAAAATCTTTTTCAAAATGGATGTAATATGTGCAACCTGCAAGTATATTAGATACTGCTAGTAGAGGGAAAGCTAATGTGTGTTTTTAGTCAAGGTGTTGGAAATTAAACCTGTTATTTCCAAGTTCCTAGGCTTACCTTAGATATTGCTTTAAAAAATCTCTCAAATGAATCATTAGATATACAGAATATTTTGTACAAACAATAGTGGAAACCTTTGCAATTTTTTCTACTACAGTATTCCTAAGAACAATAAAATTTCCTCAATTTTTAATTCACAATTCTCCTAACACTTTCCAATTTAGGTTTACTTTGGTTTACACAATAAACGTATTTTTTGAAAAATCACAGGTAAATAATTTATCAGGTGTTGTAAATGCTCACAAAGGGATGGAAAAACCTTCCAGTGGATATCACTGATCAGTGGATATGGACAGATAATATGCATTTGTGACTAGCAAACTTAGCTAGTATAGTGTATTAGAAGACCACATGACTGGGATAATCTTTTTGTTTTTTAAATATATTTTATTGATTTTTTACAGAGAGGAAGGGAGAGAGATAGAGAGCTAGAAACATCGATGAGAGAGAAACATCGATCAGCCGCCTCCTGGACATCCCCCACTGGGGATGTGCCCGCAACCCAGGCACATGCCCCCGACCGGAATCGAACCTGGGCCCCCCCAGTCCGCAGGCCGATGCTCTATCCACTGAGCCAAACCGGTTTTGGCGGGATAATCTTTATTTAAAGAGTTTATAAGTAAATTTTCAAAATAGGACTTTGAAACCAGATTACCTCTAGACATGTTAGAGTTAGCGGGTTATCACTTCTGAAATAGAGAATGTAGACTCTCAACAACTGTATTTCTTATTCTTCTGCCAACAATCCTTTAGAAATAGAAAACGGGTTGAAAGATCCAGACTTGCCCTGACTGGTTTGGCTCAGTGGTTAGAGTGGTTCAGACTTGATCCGGGAGGCAACCAATCGATGTTTCTCTCTCTCTCTCTCTCTCTCTCTCTCTCTCTTCAAGGTGTCTCTCTCACACCGATGTTTCTCTCTGTCCCCCTCCCTACCTTCCACTCTCTAAAAATCAATGGAGCCTGGTCAGTGTTGCTCAGTGGTTGAGTATCAACCTATGAACCAGGAAATTAGGGTTTGATTCCAGGTCAGGGCATATGCCCTGGTTGTAGGCTTGACCTCCATTTCAGGGTATGTAGGAGGCAGCCAATTGATGATTCTCTCTCATCATTGATGTTTCTACCTCTCTCCCTCTCCTCTCTGAAATCAATAAAAAAAAATTTTTTTTTTAAGTGAGAGAGAGAAAAGTATCAATGTGAGAGAGGCTGCCTCCTGCACATGCCCTACTAGGGATCAAGCCCACAGCCCGTGCATGTGCCCTCACTGGGAATAGAACCATCAACTCCTGGCTCATAGGTCAATGCTCAATTACTGAGCAACACCGGCTGGGACCAAAGTTCTCACTTTTAAAATAGGGTTTCCCCTACCCAGTTGTTAAGTGATCTATGTGATAACTTTGGCAGCCTGAAAATACTCACAGTATAATACCCATAGGACTTACACATAGTTTATTTAATGTGGTCTGCCTAAATTTATTGATTAGCATTTTTCTGTAAAGAGCTTTTCCCTCATCAACTAGAGCTATTAGATTACACTACACTGGAGTTTCTAATCAAAAGGCAAGGTAAATGCTTATAGGAGATAATGCTTCTTTCCCTCTAATTACTGAGTTTCAGAACAAGGACTTGGTATAATACTAACCTTTGATCCTGGAAAAACTGTTATTGGGTAGATGTTGGCTTTGCTTTTTTGAGTATCATTATTCTATCTGATAGATTCAGTACTTCTCCCTTTACTATTTTAACCTATTCCAGTGCCTTCACCACTCAATATGTTTGTTGAATGGGTAAATGGAAGGAAGGAAATGAATCCGTTTCTGACATGTATAAATGTTTATTTTTCTGGGAAAAGAGTCCGTATCTTTTTTTGTTATTAATCCTCACCCAAGGGTATATTTTTCATTCCTCTCTCAACTCAATAAAAACATTAAAAAAAAAAAGTGAGACCCCTAGCCAGTTTGACTCAGTGGATAGAGCATCAGCCTGCGGACCAAAGGGTCCAAGTTCGATTCCAGTCAAGGGCATGTACCTAGGTTGCAGGCTCTTCCCTGGCCTGGGGCCCTGGTCAGGGCTCCTGCAGGAGGCAATCAACTGATGTGTTTCTCTCACATCGATGTTTCTTTCTGTCTCTCCTTCTCTCTTCCATTCTCTCTAAAACAAATGGAAAAATATCCTCAAGTGAGGATTGAAAAAAAAAAAAAAAGTGAGAGCTTTGGCTGTTTTACCATTTTGACCCAGTGATCAAACTTCCAACCACTTTATAGATGAGACATTGTGTGTTCAATATGAATTATACATCACCTGTGAAGTAGTCAACTCAAAAAGGTCTAACTTGAATCTAGTCAAGCTTAAATTTAAGTTAATTTCTTAGTCTAAATTTAGACTAAAGCTTACCAAATATTGGACATATAAAAACAATTACATATATTTAGATATGGGATACTGTATAAGGCAACTTACTTGATCTCTTCAAAATATTATTGTTCTAAAACAAAGCAATTAAAGGGAAGCCCGGCTAGCGTGGCTCAAAGGTTGAGCATGGACATATGAACCAGGAGGTGACGGTTCAATTCCCAGTCAGGGAACATGCTTGGGTTGTGGGCTTGATCCCTAGTGTGGGCCATGCAGGAGGCAGCCGATAAATGATTCTCATTATTGATGTTTCTCTCTCTCTCCCTCTCCCTCTCCCTTCCTCCCTGAAATCAGTAATATATTTTTAAAAGGGGGGGAGGACTGTTCTTCATTTAAAGGACGTAAAAAGACACTGACAACTAAATATAATAAATAATACTCGACTAAATCCTGGATGGGGGAGGAGATAGCTTTTTCTTGCAGAACTCTAATAAATGTAGAAGGAATGAGGAAAATGATCATTAAAAAACCACAGTAGTAACTGCGAATGGCAAAATCCACCCATGGATATTTTATAGTTGATGTAATTTTAAGGAGAAATAGGGTGTGCAGAGCCTTAAATTATCTCCCATAAAATACTTATTAATTACTGGTTTCAACCAATGAAATGATTGTTTTAACGTATATTCACAAATTCTTTGATATGCCTTCCTCTATGAAGTGGAGCTTATTTTCTCTCTCCTTCAGTCTGGGTTAGTCTTAGTGACTCAATTCGAATTGACAGAGTATATTGAGAAAAGTAGTCACTGTACAGTGAAGAAACAGTACCCTTCAAAAGTGCCATGATCATTAAAGTTATCTTCTCATATTAAAGGAGAATAAAGAGACAAAACTAAATACAGTGGTATCTTGGAATGGATCCTGGAATAGAAAAAAGACATTAGTGGAAAAACTGGGGAAACTAGAATAAACCTTGCATTGTACCATGTTAATTTCTTAGTTTTGATAAGTATACCATGGTTATGTAAGTTGTTAACATTAAGGGAGTATGGGTGAAGATTATATGAGAACTGTACTTTCTCTGTAACTCTTCTGTGTCTCACTTGACTCTTGTACCCATAAGAAATTTGTATGTCAGGGCACATACAAAAGTCAACCAATAAATAAATGGAACAACAAACTGATAATCAATCAATCAATCACTGTGGTTTGTATTGCCTTTCATTTGTTTATTTGATGTAAGCTCCAGGAGCCTCTATGAATTAACTCTACACACAGCCGTTTAGAGAAATGCTCTTAGGAGGAAGTTACAGAAACAACTTGCTCTCAGCCTTAGGCACCATTACAATAAAGTACAAGTAACATATATAACATTTTCATATCAAAGAAATCAAAGGACAAAATCTTTTTTTCTTATACTAATAAAAATACTGCATTACTTTTTTCTTTTTACAAATTAAGTTAATCACTAATACCTATCTCAAAATTTTAAAAACTTAATGATGTTATAACTTTCTACGTCTATTTGCTAAATAGGAGCTTGAGACAGAAAGCCCAAATTTGAAATCTGCAGATCCTTTTTATAGACAAAACTAGAGGCCCAGAGCATGAGTGTGTGTGTGTGTGTGTGTCCCTCAGCCAGGCCTGTGCTCTCTTGCAGTCCAGGAGTCCTCAGGGGATGTCCAACTGATGGCTTAGGGAGTGGGCCTAAGCTGTCAGTCAGACATCCTTAGTGCTGCTTCGGAGGTGGGAGAGGCTCCTGCTACCGCCGCTGAGCTCACCAGCAGTGAACCCAGCTTCCGTGGGAGTGCACTGACCACTAGGGAGCAGCTCCTGTGTTGAGCATCTGCCCCCTGGTGGTCAGTGTGTGTCATAGCAACCGGTCATTCTGCTGTTTGGTCGATTTGCATATTAGCCTTTTATTATATAGAATACTTTCAACAGAAAATACACAAGTTTTTTATTTTGTAGAATGCTCTATATTTTACAAAGTTAATTCTCAATTTTATTTATTTTTAAATATATTTTTATTGATTTCAGAGAAGGGAGAGATAGAAACATCAATGATGAGAGAGAATCATTGCTCTACTGCCTCCTGCATCCCCCTTTACTGGGGATCAAGCCCATAACTTGGGCATGTGCCCTGCCTGGGAATCAAACCCTGACTTCCTAGTATATAGGTTGGTTGATGCTCAACCACTGAGGCACTCTGGCCCGGCAATTCTCAATTTCATATATAAATATTTAGTTGTTTCATACTAAACAACTTACCAAAAGATTTCCCATAAACAGTATGAAATTAAGTTAACATGTTTAGAGGATTCATTTTTGACCACCAAACATCTTCCTATTTTTAGAAAAATCCTCATCCTAAGGCAGAGCCTGACTTCTCTATAGAAGCTGAAAAGCCTAGATATGGTTTTATAATCTTTTTTTGTATTTGATCTAGACTAAGTCAATTAGAGATACCAGTCCTCAACCTATAGGGCTTAAAGAAGCAGAGCATGAAGAGAATCCATTTTGGTGGCAAATAGCAATGGAGTCCCATGTCAGTGAATTTGATTCTCAGTGGATTCAGTACTAGTATCTTTTCTGGGATGGCCTGTGGCTTGATTAGGACTATGGCCTGACAGTTTCCTTTCCTGAACATTTTCCAAGACAGGTTCCATAACCTTCCTACAAATTTTGGTAGTGTCCTTTATCTTTGTTTTTGTTTTGTTAATCTTCACCCAAGGATATTTTTTTCCACTGAATTTTAGAGAGTGGGAGGCAGGGTGGGGGAGGTGGTGGGAAGAGAGAGAGAAAGAGAAACATTAAAGTGAGAGAAACATTGACTGGTTGCCTCTTTCACACTGGGACTGGGGGTTGAACATGCAACACAGGTATGTGCCCTTAACCAGAAATTGGTCTTCAGCTGACACTCAAACCACTGAGAAACACTGGCCAGGGGGTGTCCTTTTTTTTTTAATAAATTCCTTTTATGGTTAAAATTTTTTGCTGCTTGCATTTAAGAAAATCCTGACTGATACAAACATTGATACTCAAAGCAGTTGCAAGCCAAGGTTTCCTATTATGCCTACTGGACTACTAAACAAAATTGTAATTTTCTTATATTTATTAGTTTTTAGTCTTCAAAATATTTTGGGGGGAAATAACATTAAAATGTCCCTTTTTAGCTGTTATGTGGAATTCTTATTAGCAGCATGGATTGAAGTATCCCATATTATATCACCTCTGAGATCATATACTAACCTTGTGCAGAATGGAAAGTAAAGACAAGAAGAGAATTAACTTTAAGGCATATAGACTTCAATGGACTAAGAAATGCCTTCCTCCCTGGCTGGATAGCTTAGTTGGTTAGAGCGTCATCCCAGACAGGTAAAGGTTTCAGATTAGATCCCTGGTCAGAGCACATACAGGAATCAACCAATGAATGTGTGAATGAGTGGAGTGACAAATTGATGTTTCTTTTTCTCCCTCTCTCTAAAATCAATAAATAAAAATTTTAAAGATAAAATAAAAAATGTCTTCCTTGGACAACTGGATAAATGAATATGAACTGTATATCAGTTAAAAATATTGTATCACCGTGGCCCCTGTGGCTCAGTGGTTGGAGCATCAGCACCAAAGGGCCTCAAGTTCGATTCCAGGGTCAAGGAAACATACCTGGGTTGCAGGTTCAATCCTCAGCCCCAGGTCTAGGTGCTTGCAGGAGGCAACCAGTAGATGTGTCTCTCTCACATCAATACTTCCCTCTCCCTCCCTTCTACTCTCTAAAAAAACAATGAAAAACAAACAAACAAAAACCCCCCAAAAAATATCCTCAGGTGAGGATTAACAACAACAAAATTTGTATCAATGTAGTCATCTTAATATGAAAATTATATCATGGCTATGTAAGAGAATGCCCTTGTTCTTAGAAAATATATGGTAAAGTAGGCCTAAAGTGTAATGATGTTTTCTCAAGTGGTTCAGAAAAAAAGGTAACTGCATTCTCACATAATTACTTTTGAATATTTGGCTATTAGCAATGGATAAATCCACACAAAAGTTACTTAACTCTTCAATGTACTATTTTGTGTTACTTTTCTGTTTTAAATTTTAGGAATAAAAAGTTATTAATGAAAACTTGCCATTCTGCCAGGGATAGAATTTTATATCAATTTAACATATATTTTTGAAGCTGATAACTAAGTTCAGAGAGTTATAAAACTGGATTCTAAAACATATATTAATTTATATTACTACAACTCTAGAAAATTTAACCTGAAGAAAAGATTTATAAAACAGAAAGCTGTGATGGGCTGTTTTGAGCCACAATCTATAATAATAAAGCATCATATACTAATTAGACCAGACGTCCTTCCAGATGACCTCCTGGACGAAGCGGGGGCTGCAAGGGAAGCCTGGGTCCCGGGTGCCAGAGGGAAGCCAGTGCTGGCAGCTGGGGGAAGGAAGGCCTAACTCTTGCACAAATTTCGTGCATCGGGCCTCTAGTTATTGTATAAAAATGTAGGTGGAGAAGGTCAATGGGGGAAAATAAGGGGACATCTGTAACACTTTAAACAATAAAGATAAATTTATTAAAAAGTGCAGAATTTGATATGAAGCCTCTGTGAAGATTTTAAGAAAAAACATAAATAGGTTTTTAGCTAATGATAAATCTGATAAAGAAATTTTTATTTATACTATATATCTACTGTCTAGAACAGGGATGGGCAAACTTTTTGACTCGAGGGCCACAATGGGTTCTTAAACTGGACTGGAGGGCCGGAACAAAAGCATGGATGGAATGTTTGTGTGAACTAATATAAATTCAAAGTAAACATCATTACATAAAAGGGTATGGTCTTTTTTTTAGTTTTATTCATTTCAAACAGGCCGGATCTGGCCCCGTGGGCCGTAGTTTGCCCACGGCTGGTCTAGAACCCTGCCTGGAACACTGTAAATGCTCTATAAATATCTTTAAAGAGATAACTGTACTCACAGAATTACTTTTGGATATTTGCAGTTTGCTAGGAAATTATCCCATTTTGCCTGAATTACTTTAGTTTGGGGGGGAAGGTGCATCTTTTACTAATTATGAAATTACGTAGAAGAGTAAATGCTTATATCTATACATAAGCATTTATATAGGCAAAAGTAGGTGTACAGTTGTGAGTATGCTAACACTTATTATTGTATTATTTCCACATGGATTGTAAACCTACCTCTGCCTACACACACACACACATTCTACACCAGCATCCTAACTTTACTATTAAACAACTGTCTACTCTTCACAAAGGATCGTCTGTATGATAGCTGAAACCCTTTTATATTATCAGCTATGACCACCTTCACTTGGAGATCAGACTATATATATAAACCAGCTTGAACAAATGTATCTAATACTATGCCTGAAGACATCCTAGATATTCATCTCAAAACTGTTCTCATTTTTACTTATATTTTGCAACAAGCTATCATTTTAAATGACTGTAATTACACATTGGTAAATCTACTTATTGTTGACTTCATTCTCACATCCTACATCCAAACCACTGGTAATTGCTGTTGCTCTACTTTCAAACTATCTCCAGAATCCACCCACTTCTCACAATGTATTTCCAAAGTATTGCTGACAAGAAATTGAATATTGGCAATTTCTAACTTAACAAGGTAATGCTGAACACTCATTTGTTGAAAATGAAGGCATATTCTCTGAGCCAAACATGTCAAACTCGCAACCCATATGGCCCACAAGGAGTATTTTTGCAGCCCAGCCAATATAATGGTATGTAAGAAACGTTTTAATAAAAATTTCGTAACTTAATTTTTACAATATCCTGTTAGACATTAATAACGAACTACAACGTTCGATAATGACTGATTACTATAATTGTGTTGCATTCATTTCCCTTACCAGCCTTACTCACAGGCGCACCACTTCTCTCCACTAATACTAACAGCGAATATTTTAGCAGCCAATTGCCACGTCATTAGTCTCGTACTGACTTGTTTGGTGTGCACAACAGAAATATTTCGCTTTTGGAGAACCAGAAAAATAGGTTTATTTGCAGTACACTTATTTGTGCAGTTACTCGTCTAGTAAGTTAATGCTCAAGAAAAAAATTAATTTTTATTAAAATGTTCTATTATTTTATGTTAATGATTGCTCATTTATTTCAGCCCTTTGTACTAGTATTCAGCATGTCTCTATCAAAATAAACCTGTTTCTATGAAAATTGAAGCTTTTTGTTTTTTTGTGGCCCACATAAACTTAAATCTTATTTGGGCCGTGTTAGCCTTTGAGTTTGACATGCTTGCTTTGAGCCATTTAGGTGCCATGGATGATACTGAAATTCAGACGATATCTTACCTCCAAGACTGAGTAATAGCTGGGTTCACCGCTTGGAACTGTATCAGTTTTTAAAACAAACTTATTGACCACTTACCACAAATCAGATACGGTGCTATAAACACATTAAAAGTCCTTGACTTCCAGGGTCATTAAAACAAAAGTTTTATATTAAAAGTAAAAACACTGCTGGGAAAATTTTAGGGTTAGCAGCTAGTCATATTTAATTAGATTGGGCTCACTGGAAGAATGGGAGCTTTGGTTGAAGATTGTAGAAGCAGAGGAGATAGCAGGACACGTTAGAGCTTGGACTACTCTGGGAAAAAGATTCTTAGATGGGGTGTTCCTAGCGAAGTATACATGGCAAAATAAGTCATACATGTAAGAGTTAAGAGCTGAGGATGTGCCAGAACCGGTTTGGCTCAGTGGATAGAGCGTCGGCCTGGCCTGCGGACTCGAGGGTCCCGGGTTGGGTTCCGGTCAAGGGCATGTGCCTTGGTTGGGGGCGTCCCTAGTGGGGGGCATGCGGGGGCGGCTGATCGGTGTTTCTCTCTCATCATGTTTCTGGCTTTCTGTCCCTCTCCCTTCCTCTCTGTGAAAATAAATAAAATATATTTTTTTAAAAAAAGAGCTGAGGATGTAAGAGTTGCAGAAAAATGAACAAAAAGTTTATGACCTTGGGTGACTTTAGTTTTTCCCCAGCTGCAAAATGGACCCATTTACTGCAGAGTTCTGATGGGGATAAAACAAACAGGTAAAACACTTTACACAGAACCTAGCAAATCATAGGCACTCTAAGTATTTGTTTGGATAAAGCTTCCTTCATTATTCCTCCTGCAATGGTTGGTTTCCTGCACTGCTTTTGTAGAATGGCCTGAAAAAGGTGAAGTTGTCTTCATTATTTGACATTCCCAAATCAACATGCTAAAAAGGTTAAGATCCCAGATATTTCTGGCAGTTTCTGAAATTAAAAAATCTGAAATAATTTAAGAATCTTAAATTTGAAGACATTATAAAAGATGAGCATTCTGTGTGCTGTTGGCTATATCAAACTTCTGGCAAAGAGGCAAGAGGAAAAAAAGATTTCCATAAACTCTATGGGCCAATAGTTTTCTAGGAGTATTCACCTACAGATACAATCTTTCAAAAACAAACAAAAAACAACAACCAACAAAGGTCATGCACTAATTGCTCCAACCTACTAAAAAGATACTCAAGGTAACTAACATTATCAGGTAAACTATGAAAAAGTTTAATCTATTAAAACAAGTGTGACTATTATTTCTCATACAGATAACAAAACAAACTTTTGGTGGGGAAAACAATAACTGCATTGTACTTCATAACAACTCCAACGTCTAGAGTTGCACAAACCTAAAATAGTGTCTTTAACGCATAGAGTTCTCAAACTGTCCGTATGTCAAGAATTCAAACAAAAAGGTCTGTAAAAAAAATACTCAAGTCTTTTTCTTCTTTTCCAGAAAAGTAACAATGACAGAACCAACTCTCCCAACATACTTTGAAAAACAAAGGAGGATGCTGTGGGGGGCGGGAACCACACAACAAAGAAAATACCCTCGCGGAGACAACTGAACACTAACTGTGAAAATTCTGAGGGGACTATGAAGGGACTGAGTAGATGCTAAAGGTATTTATCAACCGTTGTTTCATAAAGGGCTGCCTGCTCCTTCTGCAACATGTCAATCCTAACAGCAGCAAACGATGATCAAAAACGCATCGGATCCACTTCCCCTCGGTCGGCAAACACCTCCGGGTGAGATTTCCAATTTTCAAAAGCGGTTTCCAAATCCTTAGGGTGTCCGGGTTTCGGCTCTTTGGTTGGGGGAGGAAGTGTTATCGAAGCGAATCCAAAGAGAGGTCAAAGAAAAAGCATTTGGCTTTTCTCCCCCCGCCCCCCGTAGGCAACTGCGAGAATAAAGTTTAACTCGCTGAAAACGAGTACAAGCAGCCTCGAGAAAAGTAATGAGGGGGTGGGGGGTGGGGGGAATGGAAGAGTTTCAGGAGGAAATCAAAGTCAAATGAAAGGGAGTTGGCTGTGGAAGATCAAAACGGGTTACTGAAGCGGCGGGGGCGGGAAAGAGGAGGCAGGCCTGGGACAAAAGGCAGGCTCGCCGAGACTACCGAGAGGTTTGAATGAAAACTCCCGTCTGCGGGCCCGAGCGCAAAAGGCCACCCTGCGGCGTCCGGGGAGGGGGCTTCGTGCCGAGGGTCGAGCCCCCCCGCTGCCTCCGCTCGTCCTCTCACAGCCCGGGCGTCGGTCCCTAAGCCTTCAGGTGTGCGCTAAGGGGAGGGAGTCGTGGGATCGCGGCGGCCACCGAGGACCACAGACGAGGGAGCAGCGAAGGGCCGAGGCCTCCCTCCGGGGCGACCACCATCCCGCCCCCCCTCATGGTTGCCTCAGACTCACAGAGTCTTGGGCATCTCGTCCTCCATGGCTGCTGCTGTCGCGGCGGCGCCTCTGGGTCCAGCTCCCTACCCTTTACTACCTCCCAAAACGTTTGAGTGGCTCTGGCTGCAGAAGAGCGGGATTTCTCGGCGGACCGGAGGTTATCCCGCCTCCTTCTCCGGCGGCAATTACACTAAACCGCCCGGCCCAGCACGAACAATGAAGCCCCAATACAAGATGGCGGCGAGCCGGGAGCCTCAGAGCAGCCAGCGAAGTGACCCGGGCCGCGCATGCGCAGAACAATCTTGCACTTTCAACCTTCCGGCCGCCAAGCGGCACCTCAACCCATAGGTTCACTTGTTGCGCAGACGCCCCTCCACCCGACATTAGGAGTTTCTCCGACTGCGCAGGCGTAAGGCTTAACTATTTCAGGACTTGCTTTTTGCCTTTTGAAACTTTTTTGTCTTCCCTCTCCAGTTTCCAATGTTTCAACAGTGAATTATGACATAAGCATTTTTCTAGAAATTAAAAATGTTTCGGGAAAAAGAAAGGTTTAATAAACTCAAGTTATCTCATAGCGAGAGTAAAAAAAGCTGCGCCGCCCGGGAATCGAACCCGGGTCGCAAGAATGGGAATCTTGCATGATACCACTACACCAGCGGCGCCACTGGGAGATAGGCTTGCTGAAATGTCTTAGGACTAAATGAAAGCAAACATTCGATCCCAGAGGATGATTTATTTAAAAACAAAAGTCTAAGAGTTTATAACCTGCTGTGTTTTGTTGATATAAGAAATTTATCTTCCCAAATTGAATGGCTGTTTCTATTTTTTTCTGTATAGAAAAGTCTCATATTTTTAAGTATTTTTTTATTGTTAATAGTATTACAGATTCAATTAAAAACATTTTTTTATTTAAAAAAGTAAGAGTGCCCTAACCGGTTTA
>NW_006299593.1:2516596-2520038 GCF_000327345.1 Myotis davidii | reverse complement strand
GAGAGAGGAAGGGAGACGGGGAGAGGCTCCTGCCATCGCTGCTCTGCTCACCAGCTGTGAGCCCACTGGCAAGCCCAGCTTCTAACCGAGCAGCACTCCCCCTGTAGGAACGCACTGACCACCAGGTGGCAGCTCCTGCATTGTCGTGGTCAGTGTACATCATAGTGACTGGTAATTCCACTGTTTGGTCAATTGCATATTACCCTTTTATTATATAGTATATTATATTTATTAATAAAGTTTTGTTGAAAACTTGATTAAAGTTTTATTTTTTTAAAATATATTTTATTGATTTTTTACAGAGAGGAAGGGAGAGGGACAGAGAGTTAGAAACATCAATGGGAGAGAAACATCAATCAGCTGCCTCCTGCACACCCCCACTGGGGATGTGCCCGCAACCAAGGTACATGCCCTTGACCGGAATCAAACCTAGGACCCTTGAGTCCTCAGGCTGACGCTCTATCCACTGAGCCAAACCGGTCAGGGCTGAAAACTTGATTAAAGTTTTAAAGTTGCCAAAGTAATGCATGCTCACTGTGACAAGTGAAACAAAATAGGCAAACAAGGAAAGGTTAATAATTCCCTCATTTTCCCTCTCTTGAGGTAATTAATGTTAACAGATTAGTCTATAAGCTTCCACATTTTACTTTATATGCATCTTACTTTAGATGCACATGTATATAAGTACTTGTTTATTTTTTGTTATTTAAAAGAATGTGGTTATGCTATGGATATTACTTTGCAAGTTTCTTTTTTAACTTAAACGTACATTATAGATATTTTCAATTCAACTTATACAGATCTAATTAATTTTTAATTAATTGCAAAATATTCCATAGAATGAATGTGCCACAGTTTATTCAATGCTAAATTGTGTAAATAATCATAAATAGTATTGATGAACATTCAGGTTATTCCTTTTTTTTATACTACAAACAATGTTGCAATAATCATTCTGGTACGTATATATATTTTTTTAATTTTTAATTTTTAATTTTTATTGATTTCAGAAAGGAGGGGAGAGGTAGAGAGAGAAACATCAATGATGAGAGAGAATCACTGATCTGCTGCCTTCTGCATACCCCCCAGGGGATCGAGTCCACAACCCGGGCATGTGCCCCTGACCAGAATTGAACCCAGGACCCTTCAATCCACAGGCCGATGCTCTCTGCACGGAGCCAAACCAGTTAGGGCTGGTATGTCTATTTTTATAACTGATTATTCTATTTCTGTATAATTAAAATTCTCTCTTTAGCCATCTTAAAATGTTTTTTATGTAGTCAAATGTTTACATTTTCTTATATCACTTTTGAATTTCCTGTCTTGTCTAAGACAGAATTAATATGTAGACTATTTAGAATACGAAAGAAATGAGATGTGAAGAAGTAAGAAGCTATAAAAATGAATCTCTTCAAGACAGTTTCAAAGAAGAAAAAAGACACGGAGCAGAGACAGAATTATAGATTTTTTTAAAAAATATATTTTATTGACCTTTCACAGAGAGGAAGGGAGAGAGACAGAAAGTCAGAAACATCGATGAGAGAGAAACATCGATCAGCTGCCTCCTGCACATTTCCCACTGGGGATGTGCCCCCACCCCATGTACATGCCCTTGACCGGAGTCGAACCCGGGACCCTTGAGTCCGCAGGCCGACGCTCTATCCACTGAGCCAAACCGGTTTCGGCCAGAATTATAGATTTGAGTGTTGTCAAAGATAAACAAAGCCAGACACTAAAATTTAAATTGTAATCATAATATACTATTACAATGGGGAAAAGAGTACGTACAGTGTGAACTAAACTTTGATTTGCACAGAAGTGACTGGGTCCTTTAAAGGGAGAATGAAGAAGTAGGGCGGGGGATGAGCAGGGGCCAGTAAAGTCAGGGAAGTGAAAGATCACAAATATCAAGAAGGGTTGGGGGTGGGGTGTTGGGGATTGTGACACAGGGCTCTATCTTCATGTGTCAGGCGGAACAAAACGTCAATAATTTGGGGAACCTTGAGTTTTCTCAGACAGGCACTTTAAGGGGTGCTAAGGTTATCCCAAGGAGGCCGCTTTGAGCTGTTAGAAACTGTCAGTGTTTTTTTCATCTTTATAGGCCAAAGTTGAGGCCTAGTCAAGAGGAGAACTCTGAGAGAAGCTGAGCTAGAGTTTGCCGAAGGAGAGAATCTTAGTGTTTTGCTTCCTAGGGAGACTGCTCCAACATGGATGAACAGAAAAGCATAATGCTAAGTTAAAGAAACCAGTACCAAGAAACCAAGTAACAAATGACTACATACATTACTGTATGATTCCATTTACTTGAAATGTCTAAAATAGGCAAATCTATACAGTCAGAAGATTAGTGGGCTGGAGAGTGGGGTGGGATGGGGAATAGGGAGTGACTGCTAATTGATAAGGGTTTCCTGTTTGGGGTGATGAAAATATTCTAAAATTGATTATAATGATGGTTGCAAATCTCTGTGAATACACTAAAACCACTAAACTGTACTTTAAATGGACAAATTGTAAATTATGTGAATTGTATAAAAAAGCTGTTAGCTTGGCTGGTGTGGCTCAGTGGGTGAGCGAGACCCATGAACCAGGATGTCCCGGTTGGATTCCCAGTCCGGGCACATGCCCAGGGTAGCAGGCTCAATCCTTACTAGAGTCATGCAGGAGGCAGCCAATCAATGATTCTCTCTCATCATTGATGTTTCTATCCCTCTCTCCCTTTCCCTTCCTATCTTTGAAATCAATAAAAACATATATTTTTAAAAAGGTTAGAAAATTATGTATAATTATTTGCCTAAGGTCACTTAATGAATAAGTGGTAAGGCAGGGTTTGAACCAAGAAAATGATCTCTTATAATACCTGGACTCAGAATTTTAAGATTGAAGAAGTCTGTACATTATCTCTAATTCAATCCCTCATTTTAGAGATTAAGGGGCTGAGACCTAGAATGCAAATGATTCATCCAGGTTGTACAGCTCGAGTTAGTGGAAGAAAGAGCAGGGAGAGGAATCAGGTCTCCTGGCTTTCAAACTAATGTCCTTTACAGAGATAGAGAGTTAGAAACATTGATGAGAGAGAAACATCGATCAGCTGCCTCCTGCACATCTCCTGCTGGGGATGTGCCCGCAACCCAGGTACATGCCCTTGACCGGAATCGAACCTGGGACCTTTCAGTCCGCAGGCCGACGCTCTATCCACTGAGCCAAACCGGTTTCGGCCACATAACTTATTAAATGCAATACAAAAATGCCTAATTAGTCACTAAACCACATTTCAGAGCCCTTATTTTTCTGCCTCCCCTCAAAAAGGACTGAAATTTATGTATCTTCTGACTCATTTGATTTTAGAGTTCTTATGATCAATTTGTATTAAATAATTATTGGAAAATATTTTCCAATGTACACTGAGTATGCCACAAAAATGCAAATAAAAAGAAAAATTCAG
>NW_006299593.1:2515850-2516436 GCF_000327345.1 Myotis davidii | reverse complement strand
ATCCCTGGTGAGGGGGCATGCAGGAGGCAGCTGATCAATGACTCTCTCTCATCGTTCATGTTTCTGTCTCTCCTTCTCCCTTCCTCACTTTGAAATCAATAAAAACATATATTTTTAAAAAGCTGTTAGAAAATACTATCCACCATTAACATTTGTTTTATTCATCCTCAAAAAACTATTTTATATCTTTAAATAAAATCCAAAAGATGTGCCACAGATTCCAAAGACAAATTCAAAAATGGAAATCCAAAAGTATCATAGTCTAAAGGAACTACTTCAAAGAAGACATCACATTTTTGGATGTGCACAATTGCCTATGTTTAATAAATATTTCACATAACTTATTTTTTTTTTTAATTTTTTTTAAAAAATATATTTTATTGATTTTTTACAGAGAGAAAGGGAGAGAGATAGAGAGTTAGATCGATAAGAGAGAAACATCGATCAGCTGCCTCCTGCACATCTCCCACTGGAGATGTGCGTGCAACACAGGTACATGCCCTTGACCGGAATCGAACCTGGGACCTTTCAGTCTGCAGGCCGACGCTCTATCCACTGAGCCAACCCGGTTTTGGCTGTTTGTATA
>NW_006299593.1:2514511-2515586 GCF_000327345.1 Myotis davidii | reverse complement strand
GGCTGTTTTATTTCCCAAAGGCCTGGGAGTCTGGAGTGTTCGGGTCACTACATTCCAGGCGGTGGCAATGCAGGTGGAACCCTTCTTCCAAAATATATTTTTACTGATTTCAGAGAAGAAGGGAGAGGGATAGAGAGAAACATCAGCTGCCTCCTGCACAACCAAGGTACATGCCCTTGACCGGAATCGAACACACACACACACACGTTTCTCATTGTTTTAATGGGTCTCAAAATTCTGTGATAGACCTGGCTCATGTGCTGGCTCAGTTGGTTGAGCATCATCCTGTGCACAGAAAATTGGCCTGTTGGATTCCCGGGCAAGGCACATACCCGAGTTGTGGGTTCCATCCCTGGTAGGGGACAAGCAGAAGGAGGCAGCCAATCAGGTGTTTCGCTCTCACATTGATGCTTCTCTCTCACTCTCTCTCAAAAAAAAAAAAATCTGCAACAGATTTTTACTCAAGTTGTTTCCATTAATAAGTACTAATTTAAAAAACTAATAACCTTAAAACTGCCCCCCCCATACACACCCCAAATGGTCCACAAAACATTCTCCTTTCCTTCTGAAGGTTTTATGATGCATTATAATCATTAACCAGTCTTTTACTATTACACTTAAATGGCCAATTGAGATAAACAGTTCTGAGACCGCTCTTTCGCCACTAAGACTGGGGTGGCAGATATTAGGGATAATACTCATTTAGCCTTCTGAGCTTTCTGGGGAGACTTGCTGTCTTTGCCACCTCCAGCTGCCTTCTCATCCACTGCTTTGATGACACCAACAGCAAAACGGCCTAGAGCAGGCGTCCTCAAACTACGGCCTGTGGGCCACATGCGGCCCGCCAGGTGTTTTTGCCACTGCTGCCTGTCCTGCTTAGCAGCCAACTCGTCCCGGGCCCACAGTGCGCATGTGTGGAATGTCTGAGGGACAGTGAACTGGCCCCCTGTTTAAAAAGTCTGAGGACCTCTGAGGTCTGGCGTCAGGCTGGGTGCAGAGAGAACCAAGGTGTTGTGATTCTGAGCCCAGGAAAGTTTATGTATAATTTAAATTCAGATTATGTACAATTTAAAAC
>NW_006299593.1:2484693-2513329 GCF_000327345.1 Myotis davidii | reverse complement strand
TTCACTATTAGTGTATAGAAATGCCTCAGATTTCTTGGGGTTAATTTTGTATCCTGCTACATTGCCAAATTCATGTATTAAGTCTAGTAGCTTTTTGATGGAGTCTCTAGGATTTTGTATGTATAATATCATGTCGTCTGCAAATAAGGATAGTTTTACTTCCTCTTTTCCAATTTGGATGCCTTTTATTTCTTCTTCTTGCCTAATTGCAATGGCTAACACTTCCAGTACTATGTTGAACAGGAGCGGTGAGAGGGGGCACCCCTGTCTTGTTCCTGTTCTTAGGGGGAATGGTGTTAGTTTTTGTCCATTGAGAATGATGCTGGCTGTGGGCCTGTCATAAATGGCTTTTATTATGTTGAGGTATGATCCTTCTACTCCCACCTTACTGAGAGTTTTGGCCCCCTGTTTAAAAAGTTTGAGGACCTCTGGCCTAGAGAAAGATAGTCAGAGAAGCCCTCTGGGCTTGCTAGGAACCATATCGATGATGGCAGCATCACCAGATTTAAAAAATGTTGGGCCATACTCCAGCTCTTTTCCAGAATGACAGTTGATCTCCTTCAGCTCAGCAAATCTGCAGGGAATGTGAGCTGTGACAATCCAGCACAGGTGCATATCCAGCACTAATCTGGCCTGGATGGTTCAGGATAATCACCTGAACTGAGCAGCCAGCGGCTTCCAATGGTGAGTGCCACAACCAAGTTCTTTGATAGACATGTTCTTTTTTTAAATATATTTTATTGATTTTTTACAGAGAGGAAGGGAGAGAGATAGTCAGAAACATCGATGAGAGAGAAACATCGATTAGCCGCCTCCTGCACATCCCCCACCGGGCATGTGCCCGCAACCCAGGTACATGCCCTTGACCAGAATCGAACCTGGGACCTTTCATTCCGCAGGCCAACGCTCTATCCACTGAGCCAAACCGGTTTCGGCGATAGACACGTTCTTGACATTGAAGCCCACACTGTCCCCAAAAAGAGCTTCACTAAAAGTTTCATGGTGCATTTCAACAGGCTATATTTCAGTGTAACGTTGACTGGAGCAAAGATGACCACTATGCTGGATTAAAGAACATCGCTCTCCAATAGGCCCACAGAGACAGTACCGATGCCACCGATTTTATAGACATCCTAGGGGGGCAGACACAGGGGCTTGTCAGTTGGATGAGCTGGTGGTAGGATGCAATCCACAGCTTCAAGCATTGTGGTTCCACTGGCATTGCCATGTTTACGGGTGATTTTTCATCCCTTCAACCAAGGCAACATTAGCACTTGGCTCCAGCATGTTGTCAACATTCCAACCAGAAACTGGCACAAATGCTACTGTGTCAGGGTGGTAGCCAATTTTCTTAATGTAGATGCTGACTTCTTTAACAATTTCCTCATATCTTTCAGGCTGTAGGGCAGCTCAGTGGAAGCCAGAAGGGCATGGTCACCGGTCTGCCCATTCTTGGAGATACCTGCTTCAAATTCACCAACACCAATAGCAACAATCAGGACAGCACAGTCAACCTGAGATGTGCTAATAATCATGTTTTTTTTTAAAATATATTTTATTGATTTTTTTACAGAGAGGAAGGGAGAGGGATAGAGAGTCAGAAACACCGATGAGAGAGAACCATCGATCAGTCGCCTCCTGCACATCCCCCACTGGGGATGTGCCCGCAACCCAGGTACATGCCCCCGACCGGAATCGAACCTGGGACCCTTCAGTCCGCAGGCCGATGCTCCATCCACTGAGCCAAACCGGTTTTGGCGATAATCATGTTTTTGATGAAGTCTCTGTGTCCTGGGGCATCAATGATGGTCACATAATAGTTGCTGGTCTCAAATTTCCACAGGGAGATATCAATGGTGATACCACCCTCATGTTCAGTTTTCAGTTTATCCAAGGCCCAGGCATACTAGAAGGAGCCCTTTTCTGTCTCAATCACCTCCTTCTCAAAATTTTCGATCGTTCTTTTGTCGTTCCCACCACACTTGTAGATCAGATGGCCAGTAGTGGTAGACTTACCAGAATCTACCTGTTCGCTCATGACAAAGTTGAAATGAATCTTTTCCTTTCCCATTTTGGCTTTGATTTAGTGATGGTTTTCACCACATCTGTGTTCTGGTGGCAAACCCATTGCGAGAAAGCTTCAACCTTTCTTTTATACTTGTTTTCCTTCTACCTGTACTGTTCTTCATATTCATATACTGATTTTTATTTTCTTTTTGGGTGGCTGGATGGGTGGGGTATTTTAATTATGGAAATGGGATCGTATAGTACCCTTCACTCAGCCACCAATTTTCTCACCTAACAATACCAGGACAATAGTTACAGGTCCTACATTCTTTTTAATGCTTTGCATAATGTTCCACCATATATATGGGTACACTCTTTTTCACTTCCTTCACCTTGGAGCCCATCCCAGGTCGCCCTCATTTTCCCTTTCACATAACATCATGTACCCATTCATGTCTTACCCAACAATCCCCGGAACATCCTAGTAGCGATCACTCAATAAGTATTTGGAGCTCCACTGGTCTGTTTTAGACAGGGATTAGCTGTGTGCATTGTTTGAGAGGGAGTGATTAAAGGGACAAAAGAGGACCTTAGTGAAGAAATAAGGTGTTTCATCCAAACAGATGGGAAGGAAGGAGAGCTGGGCGAGCTTCCTCCGGTGCCTTTGGTGTCTCCTTGAAGTAGGGTAGACTTTTTGGAGCTCCTGGAGGGATGGGTGGAACGGAGGTGTCAGGGTGCTGGCAAAGCGGGGGGAACCTGAGCGGGTTCCCATTGGCTAATCAGCGAGATATGCAAATTAACTTCCAGCCAAGATGGCAGCTGGCAGCCAGGCAGCTTAAAGCGAACATGAGGCTTGCTTGCTTCAGTGACGGAGGACTCCAACGTTCCCCGCCTCCCTTGCCGGCCTCTGAACTTGCAGTTTGAAACATAGTTACAAATATAGAAGGTGCCCCGGAGATGTGCCCACTTGAGGAATGGGCCGTAGAAGGGGGACCCATGCGGGCGGGCAAGCACTTTCCAAGCGTCCCTGCAGCCCCTGTCTCGGAAGCCTGGTGGTAGAGGAGCCCTCTCGCCGCCTTCCCCGCCGCTCCTTTGGGGGGCCGGTCCCCCGGTTTGTCTTAGAACCACAGGCCGCTTTCGCTCTGCAAATGACAGGCGCCCGCCGACTCAGCACGTGGAGCCGTGAGCCCGTCTGCTTCCCTCACCGGGGCGAACCCCCGTCCCCTCTCCGCTTTGTTGCAGCAGGCCTGCGCTCAGGCCCCTGGCTTGCACAATTTCCCTGCCTAGGGTTGCTGCCCTGCTGAAATACTGCACTCTCTCTACTTTCAGTCTTTGTGTGCGTTTGCTTCCTGTTCGTTTGCGCTGCTTTGTTTCTTACTCCCTTTAAAACGGCTCTTTGGGATCAGTGTCCTGTCTACACTAAGGAGACAACAAATCTAGGCAAAAATGGCTGCCCCTTTATTTAAAAATGTATGCTGGACAGACCCATCTCCCCTGTTCCCATGAGTTGGGCACAAAAAAGGTTGAGCAGGCCCATTGGTGCCTCCACAAAGAACTGTGAGAATCTTTGGGCATCTGGCAAATGAATGTCAGCTGGCAAGTTAATTCACTGCCACTGTTGTCCGAGGTCAGTGTTTGTGTCCAGACGCAGAATTCTCTCTTCACTGCAACTCTTACTGGCCTTCCCCTATCCAGGCTTCCCTAAATTGTTCATAATAGCCTTGAGTAACAACATCTTGTTATTGCTTAATGGTCTTTCAAAAACAACAAAACCCACAAAGCTGGTAAGAGTGAAATACACTGTTCCTTTTTTTTCCCTCCCTAGCCGTCATTGGAGCCGGAATTGGTGGCACCTCAGCAGCCTATTATCTGCGGCAGAAATTTGGGAAAGATGTGAAGATTGACCTGTTTGAAAGAGGAGAGGTGGGGGGCCGCCTGGCCACCATTACTTTACAGGGGCAAGAATATGAAGCAGGGGGTTCTGTCATCCATCCTCTAAATCTGCACATGAAGCGTTTTGTCAAGGACTTGGGTATGTAATTTGGTCTTAGAGCTTTCTGTGTGACCATCCACGGATATTTTGATCAGATAGGGAACTTTTCCACCTTGTTCATTGTCTTTTACAGACAAGTTGGTGAAACTATTCCCTCACTTTCCTTCTAGCAGTTGGTACTGCCTTAGTTAGGAGGCACTCCCCTGTAATGGGATGCTAGTTATCAGTATCTTAAGTTATCTGGAATTACAGCCATGGTGTTGGGGGGGATGGGGATGGTAGCTGTTGTCAGTTCTTCAACCTGCGGGTTTCTGTTGAATCAAAGAATGGTTCGGGTTAGCAGAAACCTAGTGAGCTCGTAGGGGGAAATGAGACTCAGAGGCTTGTGTCTGGCTTCACGTCACTCACACAGCTATGGGTACAGACATGTGCTTAGAAACCAGAAATTTGACTACTTTCCTACCAGCATAGAAGCTGGACAGGGTGTGAGGGAAATCTGGCAGGCCTCTGCAGGCTCTTTTCTCAAGGAATATTGGGTAATACCGGCCTCCTCCCAGTTATCTGAAATAGCCAGTTATGCAAAGCACTATTTTCACAGTCCTAGGATGCCTCCTTTCCCGTAGCTACCTTCCGTGTCTCCTGTGGATGCTTCCTGAGCCTCTTTTCTCCATGAGGGCGATTTGGAGACATTTATGCCAGGAGCAATTTATGCTGCAAAGATTCATGCCTGCCCTTCCTGTTTTTAAGTTGAATTCAGTTGCTACTCTACCTTTTTCCTTTGAGTTTTTAGTCTCTTCAGTCTAAAGATAGCCAGCCTAATTTTGATATATCGGCGTGACCCATCTTTAGGAGAATTTGCTTTTGGACAGTGTGGTGAGTGTATCATATCACTTATTCTAAAGATAGTGCTGCTTGGGTATATCTCCTGAGAACCAGGGGATGCCTGGAATTCACTTCAAAGTGTCCCCAGTAAGTTCAGATTACCTTTCATGTGATCAGCATGGACACTACTGACTTGGCTACCCTTTCTCTGTTTTTGCAGGTCTCTCTACTATTCAGAGTTCTGGTGGCCTCATAGGGGTCTCTAACGGAGACACTCTGGTGTTTGAGGAGAGCAGCTGGTTTATAATTAACATAATTAAGCTAATTTGGCAGTATGGATTTCAGCCCCTTCGAATGCACATGTGGGTAGAGGATGTATTAGACAAGTTTATGAGGTAATGTTTTCCCCTTCCATTTAACCCTAAGACCTTTTGGTTAGATGATCATTAGGAATTATGGTTTCTTGGAACAGTTCTCTACCTAACTGGAAGGCTTATTTGTCAGGCAAAATGTTTTGTATAAACTACGATCCACTTGGAAATTAAAAGGGCAGCTTATTTTTGCTTCTGTACATGTACTTTGCAAGTGCTTGTTTATTATTGCTTGACACTCTTAAACGCTCTACAAATGTTAACCTGAATTCTCATAACAGCTCTCGAGGTAGGTACTATTTATTAGCTTCTTTTTGCAGCTATGGAAGGTGGAGCATGGAGAAGTTTCAAGTGTGCAAGTATATCCCGCTATTAGTGGTAGAGCCAGAGATTCTACCCGGGCAGGCTGACTCTAGTCCTCACTCTTGTTCACTTCACTGTGCTGGTGTTACGTATCAGATGAATGCGGTCATATGTGCAAGAGCTTGTAGAAAGGATCAGAAAAGTGGACTTTAATTGTGACATGATGTTTTAGTGAGCCAGCAACCTGAGGTAGGGTATCAGTTCTGTGCCCTAAGAATTTAAATTAAGATAATAAATTCCAGCACTGTTCCGGGAGTGCCTCTTTTTCTTTCTTTTTTTTATATTCTGTATTCTCAGAATTGTCTGTGTGTATGAACGCACATTACTTTGGTAATTGGGGAAAAATAACATAAAATAACCAGTGTAATTTTGAAAAATGTAACCTATTTCTTTTAAGGCTGTTGGCATGTGCTAATTTTTATGCTGGTTTACTTAAAATTTTTAGTTACTTATTGATGAGAGAGAGAGAGAGAGAGATCAGTTTGTTGGTGCACTTATTAATACATTCATTGGTTGACTCTTGTATATGCCCTAACCAGGGATGGAACCACAACCTTGGCAATGGGAATGATGCTCTAACCAACTGAGTTACCTGCCAGGGCTGGTTTACTATTTTTATTTTATCTTATTAATTAATTAATTAATTAATTAAATTTTTATTGTTGAAAGTATTACAACAGTGTCCCCTTCCCCCCATTGACCCCGTCTAGCCCACCCCCATCTCTCACCTCCCACCCCAGGTTGGTTTACTAGATGCTAGAGATTTTGAACTTATAAATGCTATTAATATTTGATTACTATGACTATTCCAATATAATAAAATAATTATTAAAAAGGTGAAAATTATGGGGGTTAATGGGGGGGATGAGGACACATTTGTAATACCTTAACCAAAAAAAAAAAAAGGTGAAAATTACATGTCATATGTGCCTGCTAAGTGCCTGGCACTCTTCTAGGTCCCGAGGATGTATAACCTAGAACATGTCCCTGCCCTCAAAGAATATACATTTAGTAGAGCGACAAGCAATAAATCCATAACTAAGAAGATATATAGAGGCATGGGGACCTGGGGCTTGGGGTGGTCAAGGGGAAGGAGGGAGGATAGAGTAGGGGATGAGCATTTCGCTGCAGTTGGTCGCAGGGCCACCAGTGGAGAGCTGTGCCGGGAGGGCCTGGGTCCCATGGCAGAGGCACCATGAGCCGCCAGGCCTGCTGCTCAACCGGGGAATCCTCGGAGTGACCTCAAGGTCCCATCAGCCGTGTTCGGACCTGGTAACTTACGAGCTTAAAATTAAATTTAGTTCTGAAAAAATGCAGCTTTTTTATTTGAGACAAACCATGTTGAAGACTGAGACTGGAGTTTAACCTTTGAGGATATAGTAAATCTTTGGGAAAGTCTGTAATTTATGCAGCTAAAATGTGAATCCTGAGATGGAATCTCTAAAAGGCCAGTACAAGGGATAGATATTGGTGGAAGCATTTACACCCAGGCAGCTTGAAGCGTTCCAAATGGATCCTGCCACTGAGAATTCAACTTGGCAGTCCACAGTGGGAGATACAAGAGTGCTGTGATAATATACAAGACAGGGTTCTTTTAACATGGATTTCATGAAATGAATGAAGACAATAGGTTTCTTACCCAACACAAATGGACAGTGGATTTGACTTTCTAAAGACTTTTTGTATCATTAAAACAAGTTCATTTTTGACATTTGAAGATGAAAAGATGGCACATTAACAGAGATGATAGTTTGTATGCCTGGAATTTTTTTCAGTTTGATTTGTATGACCTTGTGGAGTGTTAACTTTAATAAAATTTCTAATACTTAAAAAGAAAGAAAATAAGTAGAATTTGTGTAGAGATAGGCAGTCACTCTTTATTTATTTATTTTTTAATATATTTTTAATTGATATTTTACAGAGAGGAAGGGAGAGAGACAGAGAGCCAGAAACATTGTTCCAATGGCATCAGATGCGGTGCCACCTGTATGTATAATTCTTTTCTTTTTAAAATATATTGATTTTAGAGACAAGAGAGGAAGGGTGGGAGAGAAAAAGAAACATTGATTTGTTGCTTCACCCATTCATGCATTCACTAGTTGATTTAAAAAAAAATACATTTATTGATTTCGTGTGCAAGCTCGTTCAGCACCTTTAGGAAATATATATATTATTGATTTCAGAGAGGAAGGAGAAGGAGAGAGAGATAGAAACATCAATATGAGAGAGAATCATTGATTGGCTGCCTCCTGCATGCCCCCTGGGATTGAGCCCGCAACCAGGGCATGTGCCCTTGACTGGAATCGAACCTGGGACCCTTCAGTCCGCAGGCTGACGCTGTATCCACTGAGCCGAACCAGCTAGGGCTCACTAGTTGATTTTTTTAAGAATTTTTATGTATTAAAAAAAAACTTATTGATGAGAGAGAGGGAGAGAGAGGGAGAGAGAGAGAAGATAGGTAGATAGATACATTGCATTGTTGTTCAATTCATTTATGTATTATTCATTGGTTGATTCCCTGACTGGGAATCGAACTGGCAACCTTTGGTGCACAGGACAGTGCCCAGTGAACTGAGCCACATTGGCCAAGGGCCTAATTTTCCTTTTTTATTTACTTTCCTCCTTAATATTTATCAGCCTCTAAATTATGTAATTTCCTCACATTCATTTATGTTTTTATTACCTGTTTCCCTAACTAGAACACAAGGTCCAATTAGGGCAGGTTTTTTTTTTCTTTCTCTGTCGTGTTGACTGACCTCTGCATCTTTGACACCTAGAACATTGCCTGAATCAAAGTTGATGCTCCATAAATAGTTGAGTGAATAAATGAATGAATAAATGTTAAGAGTTATACAAATGTAGTTTGAAAAGAAAAAGAGCTGTGTAAGCAATCTGATTAGCAGAAACTGCCAGTTACATGTCTAACTTTTTAAAAAAAATATGTTTTTATTGATTTTTAGAGAGAGAAGAAGGGAAAGGGACAGAGAGATAGAAAGATCAGTGATGAGAGAGAATCACTCATCGGCTGCCTCCTTGCATGTCCCACACTGGGGACTGAGCCTGCAACCTGGGCATGTGCCCTGACCCGGAATCAAACTATGACCTCCTGGTTCATAGGTCAGTGCTCAACCACTTAGCCATACCACTGGGTGGGGAATAATTTTTTATAACATTATATGTTATTTTTGTCATGCTGACCATTAGCCACTGGGAACTTTACATTAGCCACTCTTCATTTTATGAGATATTCATTCTATTATTTTTCTAAAAGGACTCAGTTCATCCTATTTTTTCCAAGTTCCTAGGACCTAGAGGCCAAATGATATGTTGGGAAGGAGTTATTTAGGTTCTCAGTTTTGGCACTTATATTATTTTTCCCCACAAAAATTTATTCAACATTTTGTTCAGTACACTGGTAGACAGTAGGTAATATTAAAATGGGTATGACATTGTCCCCTGCTCTCTAAAAATATACAGTTTATTTTGGAGAAGAAAGTTGATGTAAAACTCTTCTCTTGATCACTGATAAAGATATTTCTTTGGCACTTATTTCTTCCCTTTTTTTCATATATTTGTGCATACCTTATTACCTGTTTCTAACTGTAAACTCCTTGAGGGAAAGGAACCATGTCTTTCTCATTTTTGTATCACTGGGAATCTGAAAAATTATGTATTGACTTACTGTATGAACTAATTTATATGGACATTCTTTTAAGTCCATAAAGTCCATAAAGTACAGAGATATGTCAGGTGGTATTTTCTAAAAATTAAATCATACCATGTAGTGTCTAAGTGCTGAATGAGAGGCATAGTGGCCAGGGTGCTGTTAGGACTGATCAGATAATTGAATTGATACCCCCTCCCCTGGGAACTGACCTTCAGATCACTTCACAACTGACCTTCCCTTTCACTTAGATCACATTCCACTTGCTAAGACCATTATCTTTCCCAGGATCCAGACCTGCCCAGAGAGTTCCCTGCCGAAAAAGCCCGCCTAGAGTCCCTTAAAACCTCTGACTCCCCATCCTTGGGTGCTGGTGCCATTTTGGGGCTCAGCCCATCTGGTTTTCCAGATGACCTAATAAATTTATAATTCCTTACCACTTTTGGCCTTGTGTGTACCTCCTTTGGCTACCCTAATAGGTGCTAAATTTTATGGGATTTGGGATTTTATGATATCACTGTGGACTGAGAGGTTGGGCAAGACTTTGCAGAGGATGTGTGATTCAAGCTCTGAAGGAAGGGTAGCTGTTCTCTGTTTAGGAATGGAAACTGTATTCCAGTTGGAGGAAAGAGGTAGTACAATATTAGGGAGTAATATGTAGAGCACTAGGGGCCCAGTGCACGAAATCATGCACCTTGAAAGGAACTATGGGCTGCAAGGCTGCGGTGGGCACAGGGGCAGGTCTTGGCCCATCCTCTGCACCCCCACCCGGCCCCTCCCACTGCGGTCCCTGGTCCCCTCTCTGCCAACAGCCCTTGCTCCTGCTGCCACTCCCACGCACTGACTGGGCTGGCCCCGCTCGCACCTGCTGATGGTGCGGAGTGATTGGGGCCAGCGCCAGCAGTGGGTGTGAGCAGGGCCGGTGCTGTCACCAGTGCAAGTGGCGGCTGCTGCCCTGATCACCCCTCAGGAGCAGGGGGAGGTGGAGAAACCCTGAGGAGCGATTGGGGCCTGCAACTGCTACTTGCACATACTGACGGCACCGAGCAATCGGGGCTGGTGCTGGCAGTGGGTGTGAGCAGTAGTTCTGGCACTGGCAGTGGGTACGAGTGGGGCCGTTGCCATTGCCAGCAACAGGTGTGAGCACTGGGCGGGACCATGGTGCACGGGAGCAAAGAATTTTCAGTGACCACCAGAGGCTTGCCCCCGATGACAGCAACTGGTGCCCTGCCTTAGTCTGGCACCCCTGCTCACCTGCTATACCATCCTGCTGAGGCCGACACCCGCCATGTTCCACACGTGCCCCCCTGGTGGTCAGTGCATGTCATAGCGACCGGTTGTTCCGCTGTTCTGTCTATTTGCATATTAGGTTTTTATATATATAGATAGATATTTAGAGACTGGTGAATGGGTCAGGTGTGCTCAAGTTGAGGGGATGAGTATGTGTGTATATGTGGGGCATTGAGGGCAAAGTGGGCAAGTTGTGCTTGAGCCTTCTACTTGACGTGTGGTTTTTTATTTAAAATTTTTTTTTTTTAAAAAATTGACTTTTAGAGAGAGAGGAATGAAGAGGGGGAGAGAAAAACATTGATGTGAGAGCAAAACATCTATTGGATGCCTCCTGCAAGCCCCCTACTGGGGATCAAGCCCACAACCTAGGCAAGTGCCCTGACTGGAAATCGAACCGGCAACCTTTCAGTGCACAGGAAGACGCCCAACCAACTGACCATACTGGCCAGGGCTCACAAGTTCTTTTAAAACTTTGTTTCTTTACCTGTAATTTAGAGCAAAGGAATTAGACTTGAGTTTGGCTTTAAAATCTGTGACTTAAAAAAAAAAAAAGTCAGGACTTTTAATTAGTAAGCAGCATTAAGCAAGATGTGTTTTGAATTTAAGTGGGTGGATTATAAAATAGAAGAGGTATTTTAGGGCTTCTGAGAGATTATTGGAAGAAACTAGAAGCAGGTAGATCAGTTACTAATTTTAGTAGTTTGAATATAAATCCTGACTCAAGAACAGGAAAATGAGATTGATAAGGTTTCCTTCTTGGGTGGGAGAAGCAGAAGGGAGAAGTAAAAATGTTTAAGTTTGAAACTGAATGAACTGAGGATGACATGTAGGATGTTAGGTGTCTCCTGTTATTTTTGTTTGGGGTAGGGATTGGGTGGAGAGGATTAAGCCTGGTGGAAAGATAAATTATAATTTGAGACATGTCTAAATCTTACTGGAGGATACAATGATGAATGAGAATAAGATGTACCCCCTTTTTTATTTTTATTTTTAAATCCTCACCCGAGGATATTTTTTCCATTGATTTTTAGGGAGAGTGGAAGGGAGAGGGAGAGACAAACTCTGATGTGAGAGAGACACATCGATTGGCTGCCTCCCACATGCCCGTGTCCAAGGCCAGGAGCCTGCAACCAAGGTACGTGTCCTTGACCGGAATCGAACCTGGGACCCTTCAGTCCGCAGGCGACGCTCTATCCACTGAGCCAAACCGGTTAGGGCCCGTACCCACTTCTTTAAAGGTGCTCCTGGTGACTATATTAATGCAGAAGAGTCTATACAAAGGACAGTGGACTTTCAGAGGAGGCAGAGGGAGGGCTGAGAGCTTCTGGGATATGTGGAGAAGATGGTGGCTGAGGTGCGTCTCACATGATAAGTAGGAACCCATCAAAGAGAAACATGAAAGTCAGTGATTCTTATGGTGCTATTTCCCTTATTTATGCACATCTTGTTTTGTGTTTAATGGCCATTCTCTTTCTTTTTTTTAAAGGATCTACCGCTACCAGTCTCATGACTATGCCTTCAGTAGTGTAGAAAACTTACTACATTCTCTAGGAGGGGACGACTTCCTTGGAATGCTTAACCGGACATTTCTTGAAACCTTACAGAAAGCAGGTTTCTCTAAGAAATTCCTTGATGAAATGATTGCCCCTGTCAACAGGCTCAATTACGGCCAAAGCATGGACATCAATGGCTTTGTAGGTAAGCCAAGGCTTGGAAAGGTTATAGAATTGGTTCACAGAGGGGCGTACCTGATGTTATGGTTACTTCTGACCTAAGCCGTGAGTTGGAGAAGACTACCTTTCTCTGTGAAACCTCAGTCATTGTTGGCAAAATTGTGTAAATGTAGATGTGCATTTTTATGGGGAGAGTGTCCTTAGTTTTCATTAGTTGAATGGTTCTCACCTGGAGGAGATTTTGCCCCCAGGGGCCATTTGGCAATGTGTGGAGACATTGGGAGTAGAACTCACCTAATTGGGAAGGGAGAGTGGGTGGAGGGCTCCTTACCGAGCTAGAATTAAAACACTTTTTTTTTTCCTACTGCTGACAGGGGCAGTGTCACTAGCTGGTGCTGATTCTGGCCTTTGGGCAGTAGAAGGTGGCAATAAACTTGTTTGTTCAAAGCTCCTTCAGGCTTCCAAAAGCAACCTTATAACTGGCTCAGTAATGTACATAGAGGAGAAAACAAGAACCAAGCAGACAGGTGAGCTTGAATTTCTATTTTATTGTTCCTGATTTCCCCTGTAGAAAATAATTGCTCAGGGAGAAAAAACTCTCTTCCTCCATTTCTCACTGTTCCAAATGATGGAATTTTAAGTTGTATGTGTTGTGCCATGTGGAAATATTCTTAAATGTACTCAAGTACGGTGGCATGATTCCTTGGATTTAAAAAATTTTATTCTCAAAAGTAAATTTTCCTTATTTTGTACTTGTATTATTTTTATTCTGAGTAGGAAATTGGCCTCAGTTTGGGACAGTTATCCTAATAGGTAAAGTCTTTTTTTTTTTTTTAGAGAGAGAGATAGAAACATCAATTTGTTGTTCTTATTTATGCATTCATTGGATAAAGTTTTTAATTCCTTAGGACTATAAATGATTAAGAAGATATAGAATTTTTTTTATAGAATTATTTTTAGGAGGCATAAAGTATAGTATGTTAGAAACACTAAAGAAATGTATGCTTCCTTATTTCTTCTTCTAGGAAATCCCACAAAGATGTATGAAGTGGTCTACCAAACTGGATCTGAGACCCGTTCAGGCTTTTATGACATCGTCTTGGTGGCCACTCCATTGAATCGAAAAATGTCCAATATAACTTTTCTCAACTTTGATCCTCCAATTGAAGAATTCCATCAATACTACAAACAAATAGTGGCAACTTTTATTAAGGGGAAGTTGAATTCAACTTCTTTTAGCTCCAGAGCCTTAGATGAATTTGGTCCCAGTACAATCTTAACCACTGATAATTCACATTTGTTTATTAATAGCATTGGGATTGTGTCCCCTGTAAAAGAAAATAATAATCCTCAACCATCTACAGATAGAGCTTTTGTTTGGAAGACCTTTTCCCCGGAAACGCTCACTGACGAGCAACTTCTAAAGCTCTTTTTGTCCTATGAATATGCTGTGAAGCAGCAGTGGCATGCATATCCTTACTATAAGCCTCCAGATAAATGCCCCCCCATCATACTCCATGACCGACTTTATTACCTCAATGGCATCGAGTGTGCAGCAAGTGCCATGGAAATGAGTGCCATTGCAGCCCACAATGCCGCCCTCCTTGCCTATCATCGCTGGAACGGGCACACAGATATGATTGACCAAGAGGATTTGTATGAGAAACTGAAAACTGAACTATGAGATAACACTTTCATTCCCACCCCCCTCCCCTTCCTGGTTCCAAATGGAATATCACTGGCAAAAAAGAACACAATCTGAGCAGAGATGATTTTGAATCAGATATTTTGCCATTATCATTGTTTAACAAGAGTAATCCCAGTGAGTCATGGGGAAATACAAAGGTCTAAGTGTGAAGGTGTAACTATTGTATTTATGCCATCTCCAAAATGTGTGTGTAATTTTCAGAGTACATTTATTAAAGCTGGCGACTGTGAAACAAAGGAAGGACTTAGGGTAGAAGCAAAAGGACTTAGGGTAGAAGGAAAAGGAGAGAGCCCAGGTGGTGCTCTGCTTTGGTTCCCGAGAAACATTATGGAAGTGAGCCAAGGCAGAGCTGCTGTTAGCTCACCGAAAAGTCAGAAAAAAGGGGCCTGGGAGACGGGTTCAGGGTGTTAGTCCTGGATGAACTGCTGCTGCCCATTGCTCCCCTGGTTGCAGGTCTTGTGGGGACCCTTAGAGTTTAGGAGGGAAAAGTAAAGATGCACGCCTGAGATGGAAAAAAGGCATGGGCGTGTTCCAGAGAGAGCCTGCTCCAAAATTTTGTAACTCTTAAGGTCCGTGAACAGTGTTTTCCAAACTTGTCTGATCATAAGAATCATCTGGAATTTGTTAAACATATGGAATTCCCTAGTTCCTTTGGAGAATGATTCCATAGGTCTAGAGGTGAGACCTTGGATTTTGAACAAAACTTTAGAGCATTTTAAGCTGAACACTTGAGGAAGAACTTAAAGACGTATCTTTTAGTTGGAGACTAGTTCATTTGTGCTTACAGCTGGTGTGATCTTTAGTCACATAGTGAAATCTGCTATGGGAGCTGGTATATTATGCCTAGTTTTAGTAATTTATACCATTTTCCCATCCAAGTACTAACCAGGCCCGACCCTGCTTAGCTTCCGAGATCAGACCGGCGCGTTCAGGGTGGTATGGCCGTAGACAGTACTTTATACCATTTTCGAAGTAAATGTGCCCATTACTGAAGCCTTGACTTTTAGAATGATGCACTTTTGATTGCTTCTGCCTTTTTCTTTTTCCTTAGGAATGAAATTCAGAAGTCTGAGTAGTATAACTTTAAGATGTCACACAAAAACGCCAGTAAAATGAAAAGCAAATATAGGCTATTGATGTGAAGAAATTGGCATTCTATTATCAAAACCTCACCAATGGAGCTTTTATATATTTGTACCTTTTAAAAATGTTTTTATTGATTTTATAGAGGAGGGAGAGGGGGAGAAATATTGATGTGAAAGAGAAACATTGATTGGCTGCCTCCAACATGCCCCCTACTGGGGATTGGACTCAACTGGGGCACGTGCCCTGACCAGGAATCAAAGCAGACTTTCTGGTGCAGGAACAACCCTCAACGAACTGAGCCATACAGGCCAGGGCTCACCTATGGAACTTAAAAAAATACAGATAGATTCCCCCCCCCCCCATTAGAGATTCTAATTTAATAGATTGAGGATAGGACCTCACCACTGTAGCTTTTTAAAGTTTCTAATGTGCAACCTGTGTTGAGAATCACTGTTTTGGGCAACTGAAATGTCTCCAAAGGGTTTGTAGTGCCTTAAAATTGTCACAAGAAATTCAATCCATAGTCAAAGCAGATTCATTTTGTGAAGAATGAGTTCTCAATGAGAAAGCATTGACAGTTTAACAGCAGACAACGGAGATTAGTTATTCTAGAGCAATTAACGAGTAGGACATTCAGAATGACACCATACTTGATCAAATCCAGCTTATGTTTCAACTTCTTAAGCTACTGTACCATTTTGAGAAACTGGTTGCTGAAACCTTAAGATGGTAGTCTCAACCTTGACTGCACTTTGAAATCACCTAAACTTGAGAACCAGTTCTACATCTACTGTACACTACAAAGATCATGAATGACTGTCAAGGTAGAGATAGAACAAGTAAAAGCTTATGAATTCAAAGTAACTGCAAGAAAGTTAACATGTACTCTTAAAAAATATTTAGTTTGTCAAAGGGTCAGTTTTCTAATTTTATTTTTAAAATGTTATTTTTTTCCACATTGTTTTAATGAAGACAATATGTAGAGAATGTATATGCTACACTAATACATACTAATTTATCATCTGTAGACTTATTTTGCAATGGGATATATTTTTACTTATAAGAATTTTTTCCATCAGGGAATCTGTTGGAAATTGCTTCCTCAAAGAGCAAAACAGGTTATCTGTATATCAAGCATATTAGTTTTAATAGTTATAGCATTAAAGAATTTTTTAATTGGTTGAAAAATAGCTCATTTACTCATCTTTTTACGGAAGAGACTGGTAAAAATGATGCAGCGGCAGGATGAAACAGTTCTGCAACCTGAGTACGCATTGGACTCACCTGAATTTTTCAATAGGTTTGGAGTGGCATATAAAACTTTGCATTTCTAAGTTACAAGGTGATGTTGCTGGTCTAGGAACCCTACTGAGAACCCATTCTAGAATTCAGCTCTATGTGGTTGTAAAAAATCAAACCTATCAACTTCAGTGAAGATTTAAAATGTATTGGAATAAAAATGGAAAAAATTGGAAAATGTTGGACATCACACCAACTCTCAAGTTGATGCCTCTAGCTGTTTTGGCAAAACACATTTCCTGTAAGTAGGAATACCATTTTAGATACATTTTTACCTTTTAATAGGTAAATGTACTCTTAAATGCACTCAAGTACAGTGGCATGATTCCTTGGATTTAAAAATGGTTCTCAACTGGAGAACAACTGTGTTGTTTTCCAAATACCTTATGTACTCACTTGTATGTACTCCATTCTCTAGTTTTAAAGTGACTCAAAGAGCAGGCCTCCTAAGCATTTATTAGGCTTCTTAAGGTTAGGTTTATGATATACAGCTATGAGTAATATAGCCTTCCTCAGTTTGTGCACTCTCACACTTGAACTAGATGAATGTATTATGGGCAGTATTATCACTACTGCACAAAGAACAATACACTGGAATATTTTTCTCTGGGTTCTATTTCAGCTCTTATATTCAAAATATTTTCCCATTTATGTCCAAAATAAACAGCAACATAATTACCTCCTGTTTTCTATTGTCCTCTACTCGGAATGTATATGTGCTTGGAAAAGCCAGTGTATATCAAAATTACTACAAGAATTTTGAAAATTACAATTAATGTTTCAGAAGAAACCTACTCAGTTTGCAGGTTCTTTTATCTCTATTCAATGTTAAAAGATGGGAAAAAGGCATCCTTTTATATTAATGCATAAAAACCTTTGGGAAAAAAACATCAGTGTTAACTAGGTATAGTTCATATAATAAAGAGCTAATCTAATTTTTAAGTTCAGAACATCTGAGAAAGCATTTTTTGACCAATACAATTCCATTATTAAAGAATTTTCACCAAATCATTAACGGTTTTGCAGTATTAAATATCAGTTTGAGGCTTTTTTCAAGCCACAGGAATACCAAATAACTTGTCTTTTAATCACTCGTGAAGTCATATAAGCCCTTTTTAATGAGATGCAGGTTATCTAGATCAAAGGCTAACAACTACCCCTTTGAGATATCAAGTCTCCAGTGACTCATTTCACCTCCTGATGGATTTGCTTTTCAAAATGCAGTAATGAAAATATATTTGAAATAAACAGTAACAAATAAGCAGGATGCAAATAATATACCCATCACTGCCCCTAAGGCAGTGGTCAGCAAACTCATTAGTCAACAGAGCCAAATATCAACAGTACAACGATTGAAATTTCTTTTGAGAGCCAAACTTTTTAAACAAACTATATAGGTAGGTACATTGTTAACTAGGGTACTCCTAAGCTGGCCTTTGCTAAAAACGTCCTCAATCTGATTGAGGTACGTTCACTGAGGTCGACCCCTTTCAACTTTCCCATTCACACTCATATACTTGTTTCAGATAGACGAGTGTGGATGGGAGAGTTGGAAGGAGTCGACCTCAGCGAACGTACCTCAAAACGATGTACCTCCCCCGCGCTGTGTATCCTGTCGCTTGACTGACCAACACCCCCCACTTCTTCAAAAGACTCGCCCAGGCCGAAAACCAACTTCTGCGCATGGGCCACCAAGTTTCAATCGCACTGTACGTGTGTGCCCGCACGTGGTATTTTGTGGAAGAGCCACACTCAAGGGGCCAAAGAGCCGCATGTGGCTCTCGAGCTGCGGTTTGCTGACCACTGCCCTAAGGGATCCATAAATTAATGGGAAAATAAGGTCAATAGAATATGCATGTTATTAGTTTTGGGTGAAGATCAATTAGGAAACAAACCAGAATGAAAGTTGTGCAAAGCAGACTCTAAGAAATGGCATTTGAGCTGAGTTTTGCAAATTGTGTAGTTTATAAGAAAATAGGAAATTCTGTATCTTATCTGGGGGATAAGGAAAGAATCTAATTGGCAGTAAAAGATGATGAAGGGAAGTGGAAACAAAGATGGTTTGCACCCAATCTTAGAAGGCCTCAAACGCCAATCTTAAAAGTGTTTGGAGGGGACCAAGAAACCAACAATGTGCTACTGAAAATTTCACAGTTGGAATGACCAGTTCCGGCAACAGCATAGACAACCTTTGAACACTATCGGACTTAGGGGGCCAAATGCCCTCAAAGTTGAAAATCTGTGGACAGCTTTTGACTCCCTAGTCGTACCTCGAAGGGGATTGTTTCCAGGGCCCTCTGCAGATACCAAAATCGACAGATGCTCAAGTCCCTTATTTAATAAAGCATACAGATGGCTCTCCACATCCATGGATTCCCAACCACGAAAACAGTATTTTCAATCCATAGTTGGTTAGATCAGTGGATGTGAAACCCAGGGACACTGTAGCTACTGAAAAAAATCAGCGTATAGGTGGGCCTGCATAGTTTAAACCCATGTTGTTCAAGTGTTAACTGTATAAGAGAATGGGAGGGTTTAGAGGCAAGAAGAGAAGTTATACAGAAAAGGTCCTAGGACTAGCATAGTGCCTGACATAGCCAGACACTTATGAGAGCTCAGATGAAATGGCTAGTAACTGAGTTCAAGACCGATAGAAAAATAAGCCAAACTCCAGGGCAAGGCTTCTGTGAATAGAGTTTGGCAAAAGTAGGTTTACAGTTGTGAGCATGCAAAACAGAGTTTATTCTTGTATAACCTATATCAGGTCACACCCAGATCAGGTCAAATAGAAGCTCAAGGAAAATGTACCTGAAAAGGTCGATTTACAGGAAACTTGGGGGAAAGTCTTTTTTTTTTTTTTAATATATTTTATTGATTTTTCAGAGAGGAAGGGAGAGGGATAGAGAGCTAGAAACATCTATGAGAGAGAAACATCGATCAGCTGCCTCCTGCACAACTCCCACTGGGGATGTGCCCGCAACCAAGGTACATGCCCCTGACCGGAATCGAACCTGGGACCTTTCAGTCTGCAGGGCGATGCTCTATCCCAGCAGTGGGCAAACTACGGCCCGCTTGAAATGAACTAAAAAAAAAAAAAAAAAGACCGTACCCTTTTATGTAATGATGTTTACTTTGAATTTATATTAGTTCACACAAAGACTCCATCCATGCTTTTGTTCCAGCCCTCCGGTCCAGTTTAAGAACCCATTGTGGCCCTGAGTCAAAAAGTTGGCCCACCCCTGCTCTATCCACTGAGCCAAACCGGTTAGGGCTGGGGGAAAGTCTTATACCTAGAGACTCTAAGCTGTTTTTCCAGCCCTGATGATGGACTTTTCAAAATGCAGTAATGAAAATATATTTGAAACAAACGGTAACAAATATTGGAACAAGTCATTAAAAAAAAAAATTACACCCCTCTATTGCTCAAACTAAAAAAGGGGGTAAGGGGAAAAAATCAAGTCTAACAACTAGAAACCCTTATCACCTCATAGAGGTCTCTATGCTCTATGATTTTCTAAAGCTAAGTTGTCCTTTTTGATTCAATTTCCCAAGAAACTTGGACTTACCACTTAGTGGGTATATTGTCCTGTGCTGGGCAAAGAGAGGGATTCAAACTCTGGGTCTCGCTGAGAAACATCAAAAATTGAACCCACAACCTTGACATATTGGATCGACACTGTAACTGAGCTACCCGGCCAGGGCTTACCTTGACTATTTTTAAATTTGGGTGTGATAAACTAGAAATCCAGGTTAGTTATATACACAATTAAAAATAAAATTGTGATCTGCAGACTGGCAGATATGCATCAAATGGGCACTTGTTAAAAATGCAAAATCTCAGGTTCCACCCTCCATCTTATGAGTTAGGATCTGTATTTTACAAGATTATCTGAGAATTCACAAAGATTTTTTTTTTAGATATTTTATTTCTATATTTATTTATTTATTTTTTAGAGAGAGGAAGGGAGAGGCATAGAGAGATAGAACACCAATGAGAGAGAAAAATCATCAATCGGCTGCCTCCTGCATGCCCCCTACTGGGGATAAAGCCTGCAACCCAGGCATGTACCCTAACCAGGAATCCAAATGGTGATCTTTGGTTCCTTGATCAATGCTCAACCACTGAAACACGCGGGCCAAGCCATAAGCATGTTCTTAACCTTTACTACACATTAATATTTTAATATAACAAAACAAAACAAAACAAAAAGCACCACTAGGGATAGCTTTAATTGTTTTGGGGTAGAATCTAGTTTTTGTTTTTTTGGGAAAACTCAGGTGATTGTAAATGCTCTGTACCAGTGGTTAATCTTTACTTTACATTCAAATCATCTGCGGAACTTAAAAAACAAACAAAAAACAAACCCCTCTAAGCTACATCCCAAACTAATATGATTCTAAGATGCAATTAAGATGCAGACCTACTGCTCTCTAATAAAGATTGACTATGGGCTTCTATTATAGAATAAAGCTAAAAAAAAAAAAGACTTCCAACAGCAATTTCAAGTCCAAGGACCTCCGAGGGTTCTATGTAAGATGCAAATCTAACTTGCCAGTTAAGTGCAGATCTAACTTAAAGGTAACTGGGATATTAACCACAGTTGAATGACTGCCAAGTGTTAAACTCAAAGGAAGATGGAAAGTCTAATGTTGCCTGTGACTTGCCTAACTTCAGTTTAGTTCAAGACTTTGATAGAGGGAAATTGATGCTTATTCCAAATGAAAAATAAATCTAAGAGAAATGTCACATCTTTACTTACCACCATTCCAATATTGTTCTGTTGCCCACCAGTTGCCATCTCCACACATTCATCTATCACAAGATTCATAAAGGGATCAAATCCCCGTAATATTCCTTGGACATGTCTGCCACCATTTAATTTCACTATAAAAAAGGAAAATGAAGTTTTAATAAAACTGGCCATTAACTATCAAGTATTCATTAACCGTTTGGCTGCTGACGTATTTTTTCAGACATATGCCAAAATTGCGGCACTAATTGCGCATGTATGGGAAAAAATGTAAAACACTTTTTATACAATAAACTCACTTGTATTGCTTTGCAACAACAAAAATTAAAAAATACCAATTGTTTACATAAATTTGTTTTAAATAAGAAGAGTGCGATAGTGCTCCTTAGCAGTCAAACGGTTAAAAATTAGGTGGAGCCCAGCAGATGTGGCACAGTGACTGAGCGTCCACCTATGAACCAGGAGGTCCCGGTTTGATTCCAGGTCAGGGTGTGTGCCCAGTTTCCAGCTTGCTCCCCACTGTGCAGGAGGCAGCAGGCCAATGATTCTCTCTCATCATTAATGTTTCTATCTCTCTCCCTCTCCTAAAAGAAAAAAAAAAAAAATTAGGTGGAGTAAAACCCAGGTACATGAGATGTGCAATCCACTATCCTTATTATATGCTAAGCACTGGGCTAAACATTTTACATTTACTTCCACATTTAAACTTACAAGAATCCTGTAGAATTATCCCAACTTTTTACGAGGGAACTGAAGTATAAGGCTTTTAAAAGTAACTGGTTCAAGGTTATACAGCTATTCAAACGGAAAGTTGCTTACCTATCTCTAAAGCCATGATCTTAACCCCTACAAACTTCAAATACTATGCAGGTCAGATTTTTAGTTCTTGTCTATGTCCTTTGTTAAAAAAAAAAAGATAAAATTTCAAATATCACAAAATAGAAAAATCCTGAGGGAGGGCTTATAAAAACTTTTGAAAAGTCTGAAGTTCTGTGCAATTTATTAAATTGCAAAAATTAGGCAAATAAAACTGTCTAGTTAGGATTTTGCTAGACCTGCTTCATTCATCAGAGGCTCTGTGTGCTTTAAATCTTTATAAAGTTGCTCCAAACACTGTACACTGCCAAGACATTTGTAAAGAGCAACTGAATAATTAAAAACAAAAAAGAAAACTTACATGACAACTTCTTGTCCATAAACCTGAAACAGCAAAGAGATAAAGATTATATAACTGCTAAAATTATATTTACACAATAGGAATAACGAAATTTAGTACTTATACAAAGCAATGTATTTTGGGAAGAAGCAAGAAAATAAATAAAGTTAATGTACATTAAATTGAGTCTTTATACTGCCGTGAATTACAAAAACATTCTCGTTGTTCAATATTGACCCAATTTCCTATGGCTGGATTTTATAGCCATAATAGAATAACAAATATTTTATTTTATTTTGGTTACTTCGAAAACCAAACAAAATTTTGAAGAAATTGGAAGTTGTAATCAAACCACATCCAACCCAATAGCTATATTTGAGACAATAAGTGGTGTTTTACTTAATATTAAGGTTTTATTCTTCAATACATAATGATAGTTTAGCAAAATAATTGCATATTTTGAAGATTTAAACAATTTAAACAAGAAAATCCCATCTCAGCAGAGTACTATACCGGATCTAGTACAGGATGGTTAACAAAGGGTTCGAGATCTTCAAGTCACGGGGGAGAGGGTGGGGGGACATGGGGCCGGGACCTCGGCTAGGGCCTAGGCCAAATCGGGGAAAGCCAGGGGCCTAAGCTGCCTTGGGTAACCATGCCGACCCAGCAAAAATGCGATTTCTGAGCGGGCTCAGGCCCGGAAGCGTGGGACCCTGGCTGCGACCCGCGCGGCCGAGGACCCGAATGCGCACGCCAGGCGCACTGACGGGAAATGGAGGGGCATACAAAGAAGCCGCCAGTCACCCGCGGCCCGCGCAGATACTTACTTTTTTAACTCAGGAGGGTGAGCTTTGCTCATGGTGGCCAAGCAAGCTCAAAGATACTTCCAAAGGGAATTCGGCGCTGCTCTGGCGCTCCCGCGGTAGGCCCGGCGTTTTGCGTCTGACGTCACCGATCCGTTAGCCAATCGGTTGCCGGCAACTTTCACATTTCACCTCGCGATACTAAGGGGAAGCCTGAGCGTGTAGACTAGTCCCGAGCTTCCGGTTGCGTCGCCAGCGATTGGCCAGGGCAGAGGGGTGTGGCCTCGCTAAGCCCTTGATTTCGTTTTCTCTTCTGTAAGATTGACGTACAGGTCCCGACTCTTTATTTTTTAAAAATATATTTTATTGGTTTTTTACAGAGAGGAAGGGAGAGGGACAGAGAGTTAGAAACATCGATGAGAGAGAAACAGCGACCAACTGCCTCCTGCACATCCCCCACTGGGGACGTGCCCGCAACCAAGGCACATGCCCCTGACCAGAATCGAACCCGGCACCCTTCAGTCAGCAGGCCGATGCTCTATCCACTGAGACAAACCGGCTAGGGCAAGTCCTGACTCTTTTAAATAACACTTGTTAATCCCTAATTTTAGTGGATTGCGTCGTTTATTTTATTAACATCTAGCAAATGAAAATAAGCTCTAGCTAGGTGGGCCCCTGGTAATTTTTTGTAATGTATTCCCACAGCATATTGCTTGTTAAGCTTAGGGTTTAACATCGCAATTAGTGACCTCTGCACCAGGATAGGGTGACATGCCTCAGTTCTCAATGATTTGAATCCAGAGCCCGGAAGTAGATTCCCGATGGGATGGTCTTGCTATTCTTGCAACACTGCCTACGGATCCCTACTTAAATGTGAAATGTACCTTGATCCCATACATAAAACGTGAAGCACAGCACACAAACTCTCCGAGGTATTGATTTTCAAGTCAAAAGTGTTAAGTGTAAAACAAGTCTCTGACTTGTTCTCAGTTAAGTTACCCAAAATAGGGGAATCCTCATTAATGAATGAAATACAATAGGGATTAGAGAAGACTTGGACAAAAATAGAAAAGCCTTGGTGATTCTAAGTACAGCTGGTTCTCTTAAAATTGAATTCATTCCTAATATTCAGGAATGGCTCTACAGGGGCGGGCAAAAATAGATTTATAGTTGTGAGTACACGAAACACAGTCTTTATTCTTATTTATTAATTATTGTATTTTCCATATGAACTGTAAACCTACTTTTGCCCACCCCTGTATTGAAATGCCAATGATAGTAAAGACTTAGTTAAACGAATATATTTTGTATTCTCTTGGTACTCAAAATCCTAGACACTGCATCTTCTCTTGAGGGGTCATAACAGTATCTTTTCTACCTCTTGCTGTTAGTGTTTAGTTGAAACTAGAAACCTGATATATTAGTAGATAATGAATCTTTTTTTTAGTTTTATAGTTTCTATCTTTTTACTAGTACATTAAGGGACTTCAAGTAAAAGTGCCCTCGTCTGCCCTTGAAATCTTTCCCATTTACAACAACCAGGTCCTGCATCCAAACCATAACACATAATTTTCACTCTTCTGGACCTCATAAGAAACTTACTTCACACATTACAAGGAAAAGCATTCTTAGAAAGTTATATATTCACTACCCAGATACAAAAACACAATAGTAGAGGAAAATTAAACCTTATTTATTTTTTAAAACCAGACCATTAGGAAAATATATCACAGTCTTGAAACAGCAAACAGACAAGCTATTTTATCATTTCAAGTAATAAGTTGGTAAAAAGACAGCAGCTCCTTATCAAAACAGTAAGGTGCGAGAGCTGGGGTAGGAACACTGTATGTTGCAAAGGGCCCGGCAAAAGTGGTATTTGGTAATGGGGGGGTTGCCCCTCTTTTTTCTCCCTTGATCTTCCTGTTGCCAAAAGATTGTCTCAGTAGGGCTCTGTTATTTGAGGGGGCTACCTAAGCAATACTGGATTCAGGTTTCATTCCTGAAAACCAGGTTTCTCCCAAATCCAGTACTTCATAACTCCGAATGAAGCAGCAACAGTTCCTCTCTCACTGTTTATTCCTGGATATTGGTATACAGCACCATCAAAACCCTCTTGCCCTTCAAGGTGGAGTACCACGGCAAGATGGTCCCGTCACTGCTGCCGACAGGCTTAGGACCCATCACGGCAGCCAGTGAGAAGGAAGGTCTGCTTCCATGTCCAGGCTGACATTGCCTCTCATGTTTCTGTAGGTTTCCGAGCTGAAAGGTGTAATGTGTGAGCATTTAAATGCATGTCCACATCTTGGACAGAAACGATATCTATCCAAAGGAACCTTTTCAAGTTCAGGGCTGTGTCTTCATGTGAGGGAAATGCCTGCTGCCAGGATAAGCATTTGCCACATAAAATTTAGGCCCTCAGAAACGCTCTGACCCAAACTTTAGCACCAGTTTTTCCCCCATTTCACTTTCTAGGAATAAACAAAAAAGAACCCTGTCCAGAGGCAAGTGACACATGCCTTAAACTTGCTGCCATCCTTAATTTCTTCATCCCTACACTGCTTAAAAGACCAACATTCGCACTCTTCATTTTAAACAGGTTCCTGCCCTCAGCCTCCATGGCCAATGGCAAAGACTGCTATTTCTGAATGGATGAGAGAGACTCCTTCATCTTCTTGGTCATGGTGGGAATGAGGTTCATATGGTCATCCACGCACTTGGTCACACAACTCTCCAGCTGCCGCTTCACCTGATGCTCTTTGCTCCCTGCATCTATGGAGTCTTTGGCTTTGTCGTTGCAATGCATGGTGCACCGGGCCAGGCGGTCCTGTGGCAAGAAGGAAGAGAACAGAGAAGGCTGAGAAGTTGGCCTCTATTTACCGACTGCTTATCACGTGCCAGGCCCTGTGCTACATACAGGTAAGTCCTCTCTTAACATTGTCATGGAACTGCGGTGAAACGATGTATAACGATGCCAAGTTTACCACAGGCTAATTCGTATACAGGAGTCAAGTTCCTCTGGTTTCTTATCCACGTTATAACAAATGACGTTGTTTGAAGACCTGCTGTGTTTTGGCTTGACATGTATTATCCTGATGAATTAAAGAGACCCTATGGTGAAATTGTATAGAATTATCCTGATTGAAACAGAGGGTGGCACCAGCAGGGCCCAGACAAAGCATTACTAGAAAGCAGGTAAATGACAGAATAAATTGTACAGAAGCCCTTTCCAGGAAGTGAGAAGTAACTAGAGACCAGTTACTCAATTACAGAAAGACTTACAAACATCTTGAGTATTTAATGTCTGTCCTTGCTATAGAAAAACACTCAAAAATTACTAATTGACTGTCTACTATGTGTCAGGTACTCTCCTAATGGGGGATACAGCAATGAATAAAACAGGTAAAGTCCTTGCCCTTATAGAACTTATATTCCACTAGGGGTAGACAGACCAACAAAATAAATAAGTGGAGATGTTGAGGAAACCGCTGGACATATGAATTTGGAGATCAGGAGTGTAGTTGGTCTAAAGATATGTAGTTGTCAGCAAATAGATGATAATTATAACCATGAGACCAGAGAACTAGATAGAAAAAAGGTTCAAGAACAGTCCTGGGGATTCCCATGTTCAGAGGCTGGAAAGGGGAAAAGCCGGCAAAGGAGGTTGTAAAAGGATGGCTAAGGAGAGAGGCAGAAAACCAGGAAAGTGAGGTGTCCTGGTAGCCAACTAAATAAAGTGTTTCAAGGAGGGCAAAAGTGATGCACTGTGTAAATGACACAGGTAAGTTGAGTGAGATGAGGAATGAGAAATGACCACTGGATTTAGCCCAATGGAGAGGAGTGGCAAGCGCAGTTCTGGCACAGGAGAAGAGTAAGTCTGAGTGGAGAGGGCTGAAATGTTATACAGCAGTTCAGGAGTCAAAATTTCAAAGACCCTATTTATAAAATTAGGTGTCAAAATAAACACAAAAATCTTTTTGGAGTTACTGTATTTTAGAGACATTATTCCTATCAGCAATTTTAAAGAATTTTATGTAGAATATAAAAATGTATCACATTAGATATAATTTATCCATGTGAACAGAATCCCAGACTATGAAGAACTGAATAGAAATGGGTCCTGCTTCCCCCAAATTCCAGAAAAATATACTCAGAGGAGGGGAGTAAAATGAAGTTGTGGCTACCCTTTGCTCTAGACAGGGATTTGGGGGACTTCTAGTGACCTCAGAGGGGCTTGTGAGGCAGGGAGTCAACATTAATAACGCTTCATATAAATGACTGCTCTTTAGTGACATGGGGGCTACCTTCTGTGCATATCAAGTAGGGGCTACACCCAGAGTGTGTAAAACCGTAAGATGATGGTAGGATCTTGCTCTAATCTGTATGCTTTAAGACTAGTCTATTCCATTTTCCTGGGGATTCTGCTATTATAGGAATGAATGAATATATGTTTTAGAAAGATCTGTACTATACAGTACACATACATATTATATTTGGTAACTACAGAAAAAATAAAAAAGCATAGGGCTGTTGGTTACGAACTCCCTCCGTAACTCATGTTTCTATGGGAAATACAGCGCTCGATCTCCAGTATTGTGTCCAAAATTTCAAACTCTGTGAAGACTGGTTGGCCATAGCACTGGGGTATTGCTCACCTGGAACTTCTCCAACTCGCTGGTAACCAGGGCCTGGGCTTGAGCCAGAGGTGCGTGGCAGCGCTCAATGCACTGGTGCACCTGCTGCATGGACGCCTGGCTGTCCTCACAACAGTCAGCGCTGCACCGGAACATGAGGCCCTGGGAAGGGAGGGCAGAGAGAGGTCAGGTAGGGTCAGAGATGACCAATGAAGTGCAACAGGGGCTGGGGGAAGGTCTATATATTTGCACCTCTCCTCAGACCAGCCATCGGGACGTTAAGACCACAAACGGGAAAACTATCCTCAGTGCCTCGCAGAGTGTTTCATAGCCTTCTTGCTTCTATCTCAAGTGGCAACTGTTGCGTCCAGGGCGGGGTGGACACGGAGGTGGCGGTGGGTCAGAGGAGCCAAATTCTGAGAACCAGGTGCCCAAACCACAGAGTTCAGAGGCCAGCAACCTAGTAATCTAAGTTGCAACCCATCCATTAATTAATGGCAAGGGAAACTCCCAATCCTGTCAGGGAGGCAGGACCAACACCACAAAACATCAGGGGCTCAAGGCGGAACAACACATAAACCAGCGCTCGGTGTCCCGAGACCTGGGCATGACCTGGCCACTGAGGGGCGGAGCGCTCTCGCCTTCCGGTCTCTCACCTGGGCTGGGCTTTCCCCGCGGGCAGCGCCCGTGCACAGGGGCCGGGCCAGAGGGGAAGGTGGCGGGGGCAGCACCTCACCCCGGGGCTCGCTAGCCCCGGTCCGGCCCCCTTCGTTGGGTTTTCTACTAAGATTTTCTTATTTTAATAAACGGCCTTGAGCCTGGCGAGGACGCACACATTTCATCGGCTCGGCCGAAGCGCTAGAGTTTCTGCCCGAGGGCCAGGCCTGCTTCCGGGGGCGCCACAGCGACCCCAGGGGCCCCGACTGGGCTCTGCGGGGAGGGGCCGGGAGTCGCGGGAAGGGGCCGGGCATGCCGGACCGCACCGCAGGGGTTCCTTCGAATCGGCTCCCGCCCGCTAC
>NW_006299593.1:2481637-2484599 GCF_000327345.1 Myotis davidii | reverse complement strand
CCTGCGCGCTCCCTCCTGCCCCGCCCGCTCCTTCTTTCCCGCGCGCTCCCCCGCCCCCGCGCGCTCCCTCCTTCCCCATCGGCTCCCGGCGTGGGCACCCCGCCCCCCAGCCGCCTCCGGGGACCGATGGCTTATTCGCTTGATCCTGCACCGGGCACCGCAACTGCCTTACTCCCTTCTCTTCTCCTCTTCCTTCCTTCTCTTCCAACTCTTAACACATATTCAATACGTACAATTAACGTACAGAAATATGCTCAGATCTTAGGTGTACAGCTTGATGAATTTTAAACAAACCTGCTCTTTCCCAGTCTCTGCCCTTTCTCCCCTATTCCCTCACTCCCTTACCCCAGGTAACAATTGATCCGCTTTCCGTCGCTACAAGGTTACATTTTCCCTTTCTGAAATTTTATATATATAGGGTGGGCAAGAGTAGGATTATAGTTGTTTGGTATGGAAAATAACACAATAATGAATACATAATATAAGAATAAACTCTCATAACTGTAATCCTACTTTTGCCTACCCCATATTACTCTTTTTTCTGTCTGACTTCTTCACCTAGCATAAGTTTTGAGATCCAGCGCTAGCATTGACTCCTGTTCCTTGCCAAACGGTAGCCCATTAAACAGACATAGCACAATTTATTTTTCCATTCCCCTGTTGACATTTGGGTCTTTTCCAGTTATTAGCTGTTATGAATAAAGCGGTGACTGAACATTCTTGAGTAAGTCTTTTGTAGACATAGATTTCCATTACTGTTGGGTAAATATCTGGAAGTGGATTTGTTAGATTGTTGGTAGATATATGTTTATGCATTTATAAAATACTAGTGGGGGATGAGAGCATGAGTGGGGGGGAGGTTGGGGGTTAATGGGGGGATGAGGACACATTTGTAATACCTTAACCAATAAAGAAATTAAAAAAAACAACACTAGTGACTCGGTGCATGGATTCGTGCACATTGAAAGGAAATTAATTAGAAGGTGCCGGTGGGGTGGGACTGGGCGAGAAGGGCCGACACACCCTGGAGCCAACCTCCCACAGTCCCTCCTGGGTGTCTGTGGAGTGAGCAGGGTCCCTCCACCTGGCCCGTGGGGATCGGGCCGAAACTGGCTCTCTGACATCCCCCGAGGGGTCCCAGAGTACGAGAGGGCACTCTGCAAAGTTGCTGTTGTACAGGGTGCGGAATGCAAGTGTGCAGTAAACCAGATTTGGCATGGACAGTGCCCCAGCAACAACATAATCCACGGCCCAAGGTGGAATCCCGTGGCCCTGCAAGGAATCGGGCTCCCTCCTCTCTGGTTTTGGGGTGCGTCATGCGAGAACTGCTGCTGCCAAGTCACTGCAGCTCAGCAGCTCCTGGTGGTCAGTGTGCGTCATAGCGACTGGTTGGACGGTAGGAGGGATACTTAGCATATTAGCCTTTTATGTATATAGAATCTATATTAGCTGCAAAGCCAATGCAGAGGCTATAGATATTCAATTGATGATGGAACATTTATATGCCAGCAACGGCAAGCCGTTTCTGAGCTCCTGGAACAGTTCTATCTGGAATGCCCCACCTTCCACCTCCAGCTTCCCTTCCTATGCATTCACTTATCCAACACATATTGGGTCCTTGCTAGATGCCAGGCACCGTGCTGGGTAGGGGTAAGGGTCCACAGGGGAGCATCAGGGAAGGCGAAGGGGGCAGACAAAGGCATGTGCTCTAGGGGATGGTCCAGGCTGGCAAGAAGGAGGTGAGGGGTTCAGGTGCCTCAGGAAAGTTTTCTTAGAGCTGTTTGCCTGGCACACAAGAGGTGAAGAGAATGCCATGCCAGGCACAGGGAACTGCTGTGAACAAAACAGAATGTGAAATAGCTTGCGGCTTTGGGGACACCAAGTGATTCTGCTGACTTGGATCCTGGAGTAGAGAAGGAAACTGATGAGTTGGGGGACACAAGGAAAGGGGCCCTGACATTGGAATTTAGGCATTTGCTGCCATTGGGCACTAGATGGCAGGAGAACTCTGGTGTGAGGGTAGGGGGAGGCTTGGGTCAACCTACGTCCTTTCAAGAAAGCTGCTTTCCAGTGCTCGCTTCGGCAGCACATATACTAAAATTGGAACGATACAGAGAAGATTAGCATGGCCCCTGAGCAAGGATGGCACGCAAATTCGTGAAGCGTTCTATATTTAAAAAAAAAAAAGAAAGCTGCTTTCTGGATGGACTTAGACTCTAGGACGGCAAACTCATTAGTCACCAGAGCCAAATATCAACAGTACAATGATGAAATTTCTTTTGAGAGCCAAATTTTTTAAACTTAAACTATATAGGTAGGTACATTGTTATTAACTTAATTAGGGTACTCCTAAGGCTTAGGAAGAGCCACACTCAAGGGGCCAAAAAGCCACATGTGGCTCGCGAGCCGCAGTTTGCCGATCACGGACCTAGAGGGTATTATGGTAAGTGAAATAAGTCAGTCAGAGAAAGACACATATCATATAATTTCACTTATTTGTGAAGTCTAACGAATAATTTAAATGAACAAAGGAAACAGAAAACGACTCATAGATACAAGAGAACAGACTGATGGTTGCCAGGGGGTGGGGGTTGGGAGACTGGTTGGAAAAGGTAAAGGGATTGAGAAGTACAGATTAGCAGTTTCAAAATACTAGTAGTCATAGGGTCGTAAAGTACAGTGTAGACAATATAGTCAGTAATATTCTAAGAACTATGTATGGTGCCAGGTGGGCACTGGATATATCAGGGGAACACTAACCACCATGCTGTACACCTAAAACTAATACAAAACAACATGGAATGCAAATTGATTGAAAAAATAGGTAAAAAAAGAAAGCTGCTTCCTTCAAGCACAGGCTCTCTCTAGCCCTAAGTGCTGGTAAAACTCCCTGGTCACAGCTGCTAATTTATATATATATATATATATATATATATATTATAATACTAGATTTATAGAAACA
>NW_006299593.1:2479511-2481106 GCF_000327345.1 Myotis davidii | reverse complement strand
GAAAAAAGATTTTCATTCATTTTAGGCGTATTCCATTTCATCAATATCACTTTTATCATGTTAAGAAATGAGCTCCGATGGATAGGTAGATTATATATTGGGGGTAAGGCACCTTTCCATTATTTATCAGTTCAATCAATAACTCTCTTAATATCTAGGAGAATTAACATTTTCCAAGAAGCCAAATTCACTCTTTTCTTCAAAAATTTTTACTGAACAGTGGCAGTTGGCTAGTGTCACAAAATTGCTGTGTGGCACAAACACTGCACATTTATTTCTCAGGTGCCTGAGCCTTCGAGCCCTCTCCCTTCCGCTCTCTCTAAAAATCAATAAAAACATATTCAAAGAAAAAACAACCCCCAAACGATTTGGCCTTCTCATCATGGCAGCCCGTCTTACGATGCTGAAAATTCAGTAGGGCCTGGCCTTTTAAGGATTACATATAGGAGCAGTCTCAAAGCCTTAAAATGCAAATTGTAACACCCAATTTCTATCATTAGATTTAGAAAAATAATTAATAGTTTGGGAATCATAATTTTACAGATTCTACAAGATAGGTTCAGTGCGCTGAACTGACTCATATACGTCCATTCCTTTGATGAGGACTCATCTCTGAGTCTCGGACCAACGTCTCTTCCCTTTACACCTTGAGCATTAGCCCAGGAAACGCAGGTTATTCTTGGGAATGGCGGGAAGCAGTTTTAAAGTGACAGCACAGAGCTACATGCAGTTCATAGGAAGGATTCATTCTGAGTAATAAATAAATGTATTTATTTTAATTACACCTATAATCATTGATCTTTTGGGGGTGGGAAATTATTATGGGGCAAGGTTTTAGGGGATTTGAAAGGAATATGACAGGATTTAATTTCTTAAGTAACCATTGCTTTATCACAATTATTTTTTTCCCAAATGTTCTAATTCCAGGAAAGTTTTCAAATTCTATCTTTATTCTATTTTTTTTTTGGGGTTAATCCTCACCGAGTATATTTTTCCATTGACTTTTAGAAAGAGTGGAAGAGAGAGGAAAATACAGAGAGAAACATGGATTTGTGAGAAACACATGGATTGGTTGCCTTCTGCAGGAGCGGTGGCCAGGTCTGGGCCTGAAACCAAGGTACAGGCCCTTGACCTGAATCAAACTTGGGATGCTTCGGTTCGAAGGCTGATGCTCTATCCACTGAGCCAAACTGGCTAGAGTCCATTTTTCTAACAAATGTAAATCATTTAGGACAATAAAGCCCAGTGAAGTGAAGATGAGTGCTATGGTCTGAATGCTTGTGACTCCTCCCCCACCCCCCAAATTCATAAATTGAAATCCTATTGGCCCAGCTAATGAGATTAGGAGCTGGAGCTTTGGGATTGGATTAGGTCCGGGGGTGGAGCCCTCATAATTGGATTAGGTCCTGGGGGTGGAGCCCTCATGATGAGATTTGTGCCCTTTTAAAGGAGGCCTGAGCAAGCTGCCTGCCACATTCCCCAGGTGAGAATCCAAGAGGTCAGAAGTCTGCAATTGGAAGAGGGCAGCTGGCTGGTGTCACAGAATCGCTGTGTGACACACAACACTCACTGCACGTTTGTTTCTCAGCTGCCTG
>NW_006299593.1:2476355-2477985 GCF_000327345.1 Myotis davidii | reverse complement strand
AAAGAGATCTTTAAATGGCTCACTATTTTTTATATAGATATTAAAAAAATAAAAAAATTATCTAAAGGAAACAGAGTGTTTGAGGCATCCTTTCCATTTCAAACCAAACTATAGCTGTCTCCAGCAGCCACTGGAATCAGGGTCATGCCAGCAATTACGGCAATGTGCCAGGCACTGTTTTAAGCGCTTTACATATTATCTCATATTTAATTCCCACAACAATCCTATGAGGTGAGTGCTTTGTAATCCCTTTTCTCTCACTCAGAAAGAAACTCAGGCCCAGGGAACGGAAGCCACCTGCCAAAGGTTGTACACTTAGAAGCATGAATTGGTAGATGTTTTTCTTTCTTCTTTATGGCACAATCTGAAACTCTCCACTTCCCCCCCTTATTCCTAATGTCACACTGAATGTCTCCAAGTCCTAACTGTAGGAGCCCAGTTAACCACACTAAAATGAATTTAAAATTCCATGAATAATGCAGCCTTGCTAGTTTGTGTATGTGAAATGAATGGTTCTTTTTTCAAATATATGTTTTTATTGATTTTTTTAGAGTGAGTGGGAGAGGGAGAGAGAGAAACATTGATCATCGGCCCCCTGCATGCTCCCTACAGAGGATTGATCCCGCAGCCCATGTGTCCTGACCAGGAATCAAATCGATGACCTTTTGGTGCATGGGGTAACACTCAACCAATGAAGCCACAATGGCCAAGGCTATGGTTTGTAGTATTAATGAAAAATGATTCCAATAGCAGTTGGCTTTGGAAACCAACTGGGAATTAGGTGGAATCAGAGTTTAATTTAATTTTAGGAAGCTCATTGGTGATCTTATCTAGGGTTTAACAGTAGGCTGGCAAGATGTGATTAGATTCAAGAGATCTATATATATAAAAGCCCAAGTGACCAGCCGACTGACTGGTAGCTATGACGTGCACTGACCACCAGGGGGCAGATGCTCAAAGCAGGAGCTGTCAAGCAACAGCAACTTTGCAGAGCTCTCTCTCACACTCTGGGACCCCTCAGGGGATGTCGGACTGCGGGTTTTGGCCTGATCCCTGCAGGCCAGGCTGAGGGACCCCACTTGTGCATGAATCCATGCACCAGGCTTCTAGTATTTACATAATGGTAGGATATTTATAATCATAAAATATTTACTTTATTTTATGTTTATTTAGAGCAGTAAACAATAAAAATCAAATCCAGACTTAGTAAGAAGAAACTTTAATTAAAAATGATTATTTCAATAGGGGAAGGAGGACTACTTTAAAGGTGGAGGGGATTACTGCAACCAAAAAATCTGCAAACCTCTGTAGAGTTAGGCAAGAAGATTTTTTTTTAGTTAATTCTCACCCGAGGATATTTTTTCCATTGATTTTTAGAGAGAGTGGAAGGTAGGGGGAGAAACACACAGAGAGAAACATCGATGTGTGTGAGAGACACATCTATTACTTATCTCATGCACGTGCCTGACCAGGGCGACCAGGACTGAGCCTGCAACCAAGGTAAGTTCCCTTGACTGGAATTGAACCTGGGATCCTTCAGTGCATGGGCCAATGCTCTACCCACTGAGCCAAACCAACTAGGACAAGAATAATTTTTTTTTTTTATAGAGCAGTAAACAGAGCTAATAAA
>NW_006299593.1:2471789-2476332 GCF_000327345.1 Myotis davidii | reverse complement strand
GGAAGAGGGATGAAAGGATGGTGAATCAGGTGTAGATCAGATTGTTTTACCTTGAGGTCAGCCTATTTTCTGGGGGGGACACTTTGGGGGAACTGTGTGCTGGCTTAGGCTAAAGGTGGGCCAAAGTTCAGGGACCTGGAGAAAGGAAAAAAGCTTCACAAGAAAGTTTGGTTAATAACATCTTGTTCAATTGATTGATCAATAGGGACAAGCAGTTCAGTCGATCATTTTTAAGGGGAAGAATGCGAATTTGGAAGCTCTGTGTCCGGCCTTGTCATAAGTGAATAAGGAAGGCATGTATGAATCTTATAAAAGTCTTAGGGGAAGGGTGGTTTCTTGCAGTAGGCCTTCTGGAACACAAAGGGTGGGGGGACTTCTTAATCTTCAGTTTTCCAGGATCACTGGGTTCAGGTTAAATTCTACCTTGTCCAGGAAGCAGTTTTAGAGGTCAAGTAAATTGTCTAAAGGTGACACAGCTAAAACACAGTGGGAATGGTACTCAAATGAGATTTGGTAAACTCTGAAACCCACACATTCTACCCTACTGTTACTGGTTTCACTAGTCTAACATTATAGAAATGGCTTTTGTCAATGGAAGCATTTCTCACAGCACCTGGTGGTCTGTTGGTCAGGTGTACCTGGTAAACACGCCATGAATTGAATTGTCCCATTTGCCACGGGTGGTGAGGGTATGTGTGTGTGTGTGTGTGTGTGTGTATGTGTGTGTAAGTGGGTGGATTCACTGTTATTATATCTTTTAAGAAATATTTACTAAACATCTATCCACTGAGCCAAACCAGTTTCGGCAAGCAATATTACATTTTAAATAGAATGAATTCTTTTATTAAAATCTATATTTTTCACTTCCCCTAACATTGTATTTTGAAAAATTTCAAACTTATTATGAACATCTACCAATATAGTTTTCTCCTAGATTTACTAATTGTTAATATTCCTTTACATTTTCTTTCCCTTTCTATATACATATTCTCTTTTCTGATCCACTTGAAGTAAATTTCAAATGTTCTGACTCTTCCCCCCTAAATACTTCAATATGTACCTCCAAGAACAAGGGTCTTGTCTTACATAACACAATAGCACCATCACATCAAGATCCTTAACATGACCCAGTAGTATCATTTAATATGAGATCACCTTCAGTCTCCCTTATTGTCCTTCCAAGGTACTCTGTGGTGGTTTTTTTTTCTCCAGCCAGATGCAATTAAAGATCACATATTATATTTAGTTGTCATATCTCTTTGGTCTCTCTTAATCTAGAACAATCTCTTACCTTTTCTTGTATTTTATGACAATAAAATTTTTGAAGACTTCCAGGTTTCATGTCTTGTAAAATGTTTCACAATTAGGATTTGTCCGATTGTGCCTGCATGCTTAGATGTGGGCTAAACATTTTGAGCAAAAATTATTTATAGTGAGATGCTATTGCAGGTGTACTTCTGCTACTATATCTTAATGTCACAAATTTTCTTCTACTTTTATCTGTAACCAAATTTCTTCCTGCCTTTTTAGAGAATCTTATGCGGCCCTTCTCCCTTAGGACTGCTCATTCATTCATATTCCCTCCGAAGAGGGTTTTCCAAATGTGGGCCATTGTCATTAGTGTGCAGTGAAATACATTCCGGGGACTGCAACCAGCACTTTAAAGAACAAAACAGAATAGAATAGAATGAAAGAGAAAATATCAGAATGGATGGCACCTGGTAAGAATTGAGGATGTTTTGTAAAAACCTTTCCCCCATTGTCTCTATAAGGACATATGTACAATCACATTTCTTGCTGTTGATAATGGTCACAAGTTTAGGAAGCCCTGGGCTGAAGTATTATATCAGTCACAGATCTAGGTTCTGTTAACACAGGTCTACAGAGTCATCTTGGGCTGAGCATCAAACTCTTCTTGTTTTCAGCCTACCTTTGACAATCGCTGACAGAGCCTCGTCCCCTTCCTCTTCCTCCTTCTCCCTTATATAATTGCTATTAACTCTCAGGGGTGTGGTGACGGGCCATGAGTTAGTGTCTCTGAGGTTTGAGGTAAATAGTTATTATTGTTGTTGGGAATCCTGTCTTTACCTCTCTCCCACTCTTATTATTTTGGTTGTTATTGGTGAAACAACAGTGACAGCAATAGTAATAATGATGATGATGATGGTGATAATAATAATAATAACAATAATAATAATAATAATAATAATTTGTGAAGCCTGCTGTGAACCAGGCTTTGGGAGCAGTGCTGAGCAGCCCCCATAAGGAAGACCTTTTGTGGGGTGGTGTTCAGTTCAGCCTAGAGGAAGAGAGGCCTCTCATACATGTTCTCAACCCAGAGCGCTGTTTCTCATACATTTGGGGAATTCTGGGTCTGTGCTCACTTTAGGCCTTTCTTTCTCTAGGACTCAGTTAATTTATCTGTAAAATTAGCAGGATTTGATCAGACCATCTCTATGGTTCGCATTAACTTTTCCCCTTATGACACCCTTTACCAAAGAGACTGAGAGTCTCTTAGTAACTAGAAAACACCTGACCACCAAATTTTGAAGGATAAGAGTGGAGGAGAGATCCATCCTGAGGTTTTCTGGAGGCTGGGTAGAGGTGTGGCAGGGATGACAGTATACGTGGTGCAAATAATGGGCAGTTAGAGGACAGAATGAGGATGCTAGGCTCCTGAGAAAACCAGGGATTAGAGAGAAGTTTTAAGAGGGGCCCCAGGGAGTCACAAAGACTGACTTCTACTACAAACACCAAATACTTTATATATTGTAAACGCCATGCAGTGCAAGTATTAGAAATATACCCGAGTTTATCACAGGTCAACAGGAAGAGCGATGCTAGTTGGCTCAACGTGGTTTCTCTTGGTGATAGGAGAATGTCCGTGGCACTTCACACAAAGTCTAGACATCGCAGATCTGACAGGGCAAGGACAAGCAGCTCTTTCCTCATCTGACTCTCATCACTGTGAGCCACTTAATCCTAGGGAAATGAAAAGGTTGCCTTCAACTTTAAAAAACAAGATTTGCATGCTGACTTGTGTCATGAAATTAACCTAATGTAGTGAGCAGTAGGGGGAGCGAAGGGGGAGTTGTCATTTAGGAGATCAGTGCTGAGGTGAGGCCTCCAGCTGCAGCCAGTGGCTCCTGGCCAAGAACCCAAGGTCAGGAGGCAGGACCCGTCCTAGCAGACTTGCAGGGTGGCTCCATCTGAACAGCACAGGGAGTGGGACGCATTTCCTCTCCTGACTGGAAGCAATGCTGGCAATAATGGGAAAGATCATTCACGTGACTTTCTCTCCTCCCGGACGGAAGCATGGAGAGTTACTTAGCAGGGGCCTGGTGAGCACATTCTTAATGAAGGGGCAAGGAATGGAGAGCAAATGCCCTTGGCTCACTGTGCTAGCCTGAGAGGAGCTCAAGCTACCCGGAGTAGACTGTGCACCCCTAACACGAGTGAGGCACAGGGTGTGGCCAAGGCTAAGTTTCTCCAATATTTGTACGCAGGAATAATAAAGCTAACAAGTGTTATATGCATGCATACAAGCTTTTGGTTGATCTCTTACCCCGCCCATCCCAACCCTCAATCCTCCCTGGCTTTCCCGCTGTTGTTTGACAGTCTGTTCGAGGCAGCTCTGCCTCTGTATCTATTTTGAAGTTTATAATGGTCTTTATTATCCAGAAATGAGTGAGATCATGTGGTATTTTTCCTTCATTGACTGGCTTATTTCACTTAGCATAATGCTGGTGAGCACATTCTTAATGAAAGGGCAAGAAATGGAGAGCAAATGCCCTTGGCTCACTGTGCTAGCCTGAGAGGACCTCAAGCTACCCGGAGTAGACTGTGCACCCCTAACACGAGTGAGGCACAGGGTGTGGCCAAGGCTAAGTTTCTCCAATATTTGTACGCAGGAATAATAAAGCTAACAAGTGTTCGACAGGCAGACATGAAGGAGACAAGGTATTACATAAAAGGACAATCACAAAAGGGTGGGTTGTGTGTGGGAGATGTGTGGTGGGTAAGAGAAAGGGAAGGAATTAGCCAGTAGGTATCCAAAGAGTTGCCTGGAGTACAGACATGTGTGTATAGGAGCCTTGAGTGTATTTCAGCACGGATTTTCCATACCTCTTTGGCCCCCATTACTACTCCACTGGAGCTGCCATATCCTGATGGCAGTTTGGGTTCCCTATAACTTGGGGTGTGGATATCATATGGAGTGGTCATCCAGTTGGAAATAAATGAAGACCAAGTGAATGAGAAAGTAACGCTATTTTTTTCTGAACTTGATATAGTAAGGAGTCAGCCACCATCACTTGCATTTGGGCAGAGACTCGAAGACAGGGGGAGGAGTGAGGAAGATTTATAGTGGGAAAAAGGGAAGCCTTCAGGTCTGTCCTGATTGGAGGCTGTTGGCATCAAGAAGCTATAGGCTAACTGAAAGTGGGCATCCTGCCCTGGCTGGGTGGCTCAGTTGGTTGGAGCATTGTTCCATACACCAAAAAGGTTGCCAGTTGGGGTTCATACAGGAGGAAACCAATTACTA
>NW_006299593.1:2467253-2471744 GCF_000327345.1 Myotis davidii | reverse complement strand
GGCTTTCTCTGGTTCGTTCTAAGTTTGAAGTAGGAATAAAAATGACGGAAGCTGTCAGTTATTGATCAAATCCTGGCCATTTGGGGCTATTTGTTACAGAAGTTATTGTTTAGCTTCCTGGATTGTCATTAGAGACAGCAATGTGGCCTCCTGCAAGCCTGACGTATAGCAGGCTGGTTTCCTGGGTTTATTGTAGACTAGTGGGTTGGTTTTCTGGACAGGTTGCTGCAGGTTGTGGGTCAGAGTTCTGTTTTTACGTATAGTCTGGCTATTGTCCATTTGTATGGTCAGTCTCAGAACTGTTCTGATAGAAGGAGCTGCAGGGCTGGGCTTTTCCTCCGGTCAGTTTTTCCCTTTGGAGAACTAAGTGGTTGGGTTTCCTGGGACGGTGACAAGTCTCCTTTTCTCAGCTTGTGTGGTGTCAAGAAGCCTGGGAAGGTTGCTTGGAAGAAAAGAGCATGGCAAAATAGAACCTAGTTGGCCCTATTCAAACTTTTTTGTTGTTAATCCTCACCTAAGGATATTTTTTTTCATTGATTTTTAGAAAGTGAAAGGGTAGGAGAGGGGAGAGGGGAGAAAGAGAGAGAGTGAGAGAGGAAAAGAGAGAGAAACATTGATGTGAGAGAGACACATTGATTGGTTGTCTCCTGCATGCACCCTGTGTGTGGGCTGGGGATGAACCTGCAACCCAGGTACATGCCCTCGACTGGAAATCAAACCCACAACCCTTTGGTGGTGGTGGTGATGGTGGGGCTGAACTCTAACCACTTAGCAGCACTGGCCAGGGCCCTATTCAAACTTTTTAGAGGACAAGGAGTGTTATCTATGCTTTGAAGATCTACAATGGTAAGAACTTTCTTGTTCTGCTAAACATTTGGTGATCTCAAATGAGACTCCTAAACTCTTGCTCCTGGAACTGAGGCTAACAGATGACTGTGCCAAGGAGGCAGTGGCACAGGTAACATGGAGCATCCTTCCTCCTACTCGGTCCTACCTGGCCCCCAAGGCCCAGGCTCAGACCCACCCCTCCAGAGAGAAGCATTCCTGGAACAACCCCACTCACGATGACTGTCCTTCTTCTCTGAATTTCTGTAACGTGTGGGATAATTTTTTCCAGCTCTTCCTCCCACCAAGCTTTACGTGGCCACCTGACTGTGAACCAGGGAGTAGAAATCACATCTTACTTTTGCTCTAGATTCCTTTAGAGCCCAGGAGTGTCCTGCACATAGTAGGTTTGCCTAACTGCATGAGGAAGTGGTAGCCTTGTGGTAAGAAAAGGATGGCTCAAGTTAGTGTGTGAAGAATTCGGAGTATACTAAGGATATTGCACTGGCAATCGCCAGACTCTGTTGCCTGAACTAAGATGGTCAGAGTAACTAGGCAGAGACTGAGGAGGAAATATGAAGGTATCTTTCATTTTCTGATGAAGGACTATGTATTGGGGCTCATGGTGTAATTTTTTACCACTTTGGCATTGGTACATAGACATGTGTAATGCTACTATTGGCTGCTGAATGTCAGCATAGTCCTCCATTCTGGGGCCACTTGTCCTTTAAGATTTTAAAAAAATTGTGTTGAACCCTCATCCACATCTGCTGGGAGACTGAGCATCCCCCTAGTTTAAATGAGAATTGTAAGGGGCTTCCATTTCTTTCACTTAATCCTGGTTGGGATTCCCTGCTCTGTGGAGTTCTCGCCTTCTGCCACATCTCATCTCTTGTGCGTGCTGAACCCTGTCATCACTAGAATTTGCCCTGATTCCTATACACCCCCTCAGTAGCATGGACACAGTGGAGCATGTGTGGGTGGCAGTTGTTGACCAAAAGTCTGAAGCCACAGGAGAAGTTATACTGCATCACCATGCAGCAAACAACTTGAACTTGAACATAGGATAGTGTGGTACATAATTCTTCAGCCATTCCTGCCTTCTCTGGAGAAGTAGAACATTCCCACCTGTTATGAGGTTTGGCTACTCTTTCCTCCAGCCCTTCCCTGTGTTCCTGTAATAGTTCAAGTAAAAACAAAAAAACCCCCCAAAACAAACAAACAAACAAAAAAAAAACGAAGAGGAAAATAAACAGCGAAGACTATGGCCCCCATGATCAGCCTGGGGCATAGAGGAAATAGGTCTGTGGTGGGGAAAGTTTGATTTATTTATTCACAAACACCTACTACATGCCAGACATTATTCTAGGTACTTTGCAAGTATCTGTTCCTTTAATCCTTATTCTAATCCTATGGGGTAAGTACTATTTTTTTCTCACTTAACAGACAAGGAAATAGGAGGTTAAGAACCTTGTGCAAGGTCATGTGTTTCCAAGTAGCAAAGCCAGGATTTACATCCAGGTTAACTGGCTCTGAAGGCCACGCACTTAACCACCAGCCTTTCCTGACTCTTGACAGGGGTCCTGTGGTCCCTGTGGATCAGTGGGGTTCAAGGCAGTGGTGGCAACCGGGCATTGAGACTCAGGAGGCTGTAATAAGGCAGCAAGCCTTTGGTGGTTTTTGAGGAGTGAGTCATTTAGAGTGTCAGCAAAGTTCTTCATAGATACACAAGGTATTGCTCTGGTAAAATTGCGCTGCATGTGAGAGGCGGAGGGAAAGGGAAGGCCTGGTGGGTTGCCAGGGAGCTGTCTGTCCATCGTCTGGCTGTAGCAGCAGCCACAGTGGAATTTGCAAGATTTGTTATAGATGTTAAGTAGGGCTGAGAGCTACCAGGTGTCACATAGTACAACAACCTCATTAAGAATGTCACAAACAGTTGCAAAGAAAGAATTCCTTTTTCATGATTCCCCAGGGCCTTGGTTCCTTTGGGTACCTGCATCACTGAAAGGGTATTGCATCCTTCGACCTGAAGTACAAGAGATCATGCCTACTAATGGAGAGTGAGGGGATCTACTGGTAAAAAGAACCCATGCACCTAGTTTCTAGGAGGAATACCAGACTTGGATAAAATCCTTACAGTTTAGAAATGAGTAAACGGATGGACCCTCACTCCCCCAACCCAGGAGATATATAAAAAATTCAGTGCCCTGCAAGAAAGAGACCATAACACTGAATAAGGAAAGAAAAAAAGCCTTTAAAAAAGATTTATGGCAGGAAACAAAAGAAGGTTTCAGATAACATCTGCATGGTTCTTTAGATAAAGTTAAAATGTGATTTTTAGAAAATGGGGCCGAAACCGGTTTGGCTCAGTGGATAGAGCGTCGGCCTGCGGACTGAGGGGTCCCAGGTTCGATTCCGGTCAAGGGCATGTGCCTTGGTTGCGGGCACATCCCCAGTGGGGAGTGTGCAGGAGGCAGCTGATCGATGTTTCTCTCTCATCGATGTTTCTGACTCTCTATCTCTCTCCTTTCCTCTCTGTAAAAACTTAATAAAAATATTAAAAAAAAAGAAAATGGGGAAAAAAAAGATGAGACAGTGGGATCCTAGACAAATAAAAATGAAGCTCACTGATGAATACATAAATAAAAAGGAAAGCAGAAGAAACAAGGAAAAACTATTTTGAAATGAAATGGGGGGGGGTGGTCATAGAATTTAAAAATATTTTGGAAGAGGAGACCCAAGGGGAGAAATCTAGATATCAGTTAAGGCAAGGAAATGAAGGAAACATTTAGTAGAGAGGTTGACAGTATAGGGGGATTTATTATACACAGAACAAGTTCTGGTGGGCACAGTGGAAAAGTTTGGGAAAGAGGAACAGAAAGAAGTTGCATAAAGGCGTAAAAACCCTGAGTGATATGGTGATGAAAATACAAGAGGAGCCCTAACCGGTTTGGCTTAGTAGATAGAGCATTGACCTGCAGACTGAAGGTTCCAGGTTCGATTCCAGTCAAGGGCATGTACCTTGGTTGCAGGCGCATTCCCAGTGGGGTGTGCAGGAGGCAGCTGGTCGATGTTTCTCTCTCATCGATTTTTCTAACTCTCTATCCCTCTTCCTTCCTCTCTGTGGAAAATCAATGAAATATATTTTAGAAAAAAAGAAGAAAATACAAGAGGAGATAGATGGCCAGAGTAGCTAATGCATTCCCTAGAACCTTAGGGGGCACGCACAGCCCAGGCCCCCCTGAAACCTTGACTTTGGACTTCTGGCCTCCAGAACTGAGACAATACATTTCTGTTGTTTTAAGTTACCCAGTTTGTCACACTTGGTGTGAAATAATACCCAGCTTCACTAAAAATTTAAGAAATAAAAAATAAAATCACTGTCCCTTATGTCACTGTTCAACTTGTTAGATAGCAAGATAAAAATGAGAGGAGAACGGAACAATTATACAATGGTGGTGGAGATATAAATGGTATGACTTATCAGTAGGGCAAGACTTGGCAATATATATCAAAAGCCATAAATACATGAAAATTCCTTAGCTTCACCATGTATTTTAAAGGAGGACCCTACAGGGATAATCAAACATGTTTGGCAAAATCCGTGAACAGGAATATTTAGTACTGATTTATATAGTCCATATTTGGAAACAATGGAAATGTGTA
>NW_006299593.1:2463291-2467102 GCF_000327345.1 Myotis davidii | reverse complement strand
TTTTGCTATTCTAGGTTCTTCATATCAGTGAAATCATACTATGTGTCTGGCTTATTTCACTTAGCATGTTTTTAAGGTTCATCCATATTGTAGCATGTATCAAAATTTCTTTCCTTTTTGTAATTCAATAATATTCCATTATATGTACAGTGGGACAAAAGTAGGCTTACAGTTGTTTGAATGGAAAATAACACAATAATTTGTAAATAATAATACAAGAATAAACTGTGTTTCACATACAATTGTAAACCTCTTTTTGTCATACATAATACAGTGGGGCCTTGACTTACGAGTTTAATTCGTTCGAGACCGAGCTCGTTAAGGAGCTCGTTAACTCAAATTACTCTGTCAACTCAATGCAAAAAATAGGCCGAGACACAGCTGGTATCTCAAAAAGCTCATTAGTCAGGACACTCGTAAGTCAAGGCCCCACTGTACTATTCTGATTCTCCAGAGGATGGGCCTATCCTAGCTCAGTGCCTGCTTACCAAGGACCTGTCCTGCGTCACTCATTCTTTGGGACTGACAATCTGGTTGCTACAATGGGATTTTTTTTCTTACCTCCTTCAACTTCAAGAAAACACCTCCTACTCACTTCTGCTGGCTTGCCCAGGTAAATCACTCCAAGATTTAACAGGATTATTTTTCCTCTCTGACTTTGGGAAAGCAGGTGAGCTGGCAGGAGTCTACAGGGCAGACAGGGACTCACTGGAGCTTGGACCTCTGTTCTGATGGGTTGCCAGAGTATGTAAAGTACTTCTGATAGGAGAGACACCTTCTAACTTGTTTACAGTAGTTAATCACGAGGATCTGCTGTTAACCTTTCCATGTATATATGCGTGTGTCCACACCCACACCAATATGTTAAAACCTATAAAATGCTCTACAACTGTTAGTTATTTTATTATTAGGGATGTTTTTGGCAGACTTTTCAATTTGATTCTTCTGAGCACATCAATGAAGCGGAAAACAAAAAGATCAAGGATAGGCACTGAAATATTAGTATTTTGCTAATTCGGTGTTAGCGGCAAATTGACAGAACATAACTCTGTGAATAACAAAGTGACTGTACTTTGCCTTATCCAAGATAGTAGACCTCTGCCTAGGAACCTTCATAAGGTCCCAAGAAGATTTGAGTGGTGAGCTGGGCACCTAGAGAACATCTCACGTAAGGCATTCGTTTTCCAAGAGGCTGTCGCGTAGGTCTTGGGGGCAGGCCCTGCCTTGGCCTCTAGCGCTCAATTTGTGAGGCTCAGGGTGGAGCCCTCTTCTGCATTGCGATGTCCAGACACCAGTGTAAAGTTACTTTCTGCCTCTCCAGGCAGCTCAAAGGTGCCCCTGGAACCTTATGGCTTAAGCTTGGTGTCATTAGACCTGCCTGACGCTAGGGGCAGATGAACTCTTCAGCTCTTCCAGCGCTACGTAGAGATAGCTATCGTGGGAGTAGAGAGGACTGTTCACCTCACAGCTGAAGCAGAATAGCAGAATGGAGACAGCCTCTTAGTAGAGGAAAGAAGTAGAGATCAGCCCGGCCAGTGTGGCACAGTGGTTGAGTGTGGTTTCAGGAACCAAGAGGTCATGATTCGATTCCTGGTCACGGCACATGCACGGGTTGCGGGCTTGATCTCCAGTTGGGGGCATGATGTTCCTCTCTAATCAATATTTGTATCTCTCTCTTCCTCTCCCTTACTCTTTCTCTAAAAATCAATAAAAAATATTAAAAAAGAAGAAGTAGAGATGATGGCTGAAGGCACTATGGAGAGGTGCAACGACAGGCCATAAATTGAATTTGAACCATGAGGTTAGGAGCTGATTGGCCTGGGAGCAAGTTAGGATGGAGCAGATGAGGCAGAAAGGCATTTAACAAAAGACATCAAATAGATGAACAGAGATGAGCAAAACCCTGAATAAAGGTTATAACCAGGTGGCAGCATTTCACCAGCTTCTGGGTGTGAGCTCAAGGGAAATCAGGGCAGCTTGGAGCCAGTTGTTTATCCCATGAGGTCTGCGTATCTGTGCCAGTGTGCATAGCAGAGCTGAATGGATCTGACTTTATAGTGGCTTCTGCCTCTATTATCACAGTGAGTGGGAGTGTGCCCTCTCCCAGAGTCTTGCTGGGAGGAAAAACAGACAAATTAGACCCACCCAATTAGACTGTAAGTTATTTATACACTCTCTAGATGGTTATGCATATTAATAAAGTAATAAAATATCTAAATAAGGCTCAAGGACCAGACCTATGTCTTAAATACTTAACATCGTGAACATTCTAGCAATAGCTTTAGTTCTTCCGATTTTCCCCATGACTCCCAACAGCCCATCAGTGACTCATGGGCTCCCTCAGGATTGAGACCAGGAGGTTCTTAGATGCATGTGAATCTTCTCCAAATATTTTTTCCTCCTGAAAAATCTGAAACAAAAAAGAACCTACATTCTTGGGCTGATTTTTCCTCTTCTTGGACTCAGTTTTCCCAGCTGAAAGTGAGGTTAAATCAATGTTTCTAAATTTCTGTTTTGTGAGGTGATCCTAAAAATCCTAAAACCAATCAAAACCAAACTCCCAACATAGTTCAGATAATATTTTTTCTTAAATGCATTTAAAAACATGTAATAAAATAGAAACCCACACCAATATGTGCTAGAAATTGGGATTATTATGTTATAAATGATCTTTAAGGGGTGATGATGACCCAAGTTGAGGCACAAGAGATAGAGGCTGTGCTGCATGGACAGGCAGTGGTTACTAACCACGGTAGGGTTGAGGCCCACCGTCAGCTTGATGATCATTGCATTATATTAGACCTCATGTTTTGTATTCATTATGCACTTTTGTCATAGTTTGTGCTTTTTGTTCTTTGTACAATACTACTGATTTAATTGATCTATTTTTTTTCCCACCCCACGATGAGATAAAATAACATGAATAAACTGTGGATTCTTTGGTGAATTTTGGCTGCTTAGTTGAATCCAAGCGACCCTACTCACATTCCATCAATGGATAATGATTAAAAAAATTTTTAATTGTGAAATTTCCCAAGAAAGCACTGGATTGTAGGATCTCTAAATTTCCTTTTAGGCCATGGAATCTATATTAATATGAATGGCATTTTGGGAATGAAAGAAGAAACAAAGGTAGGAGGCCCCAACAAGTAGGAACTTAGGGGTCTACCAATCAAGGCAAAGTGTGTGTGTGTGTAGTTGTGTGTGTGTGTGTGTGTGTGTGTAAAACACTGAAGTACAAGGAGTATTCAAATGAATAGCGAGGGTCTGCTCCTGGCGCTTATTGGGAAGCAGTTTATCTAAAGGCCTTCCCAGGACTCCTTCTATGGCCACCTACACACCCAGACACACACAAGACAGAGACACTTAGACACACACAAACACAGACACACTCAGACACAGGGACACAGTTTTGTATTCTTTTATGAGAAGGTCAGTCAGGTGCAGCCACAGAGGAAACAGAAGAGAGGCTCAGGAAAACACAGTTCATACACTCACAGGACCTAGGGACACTCCGGGGGCACACCGCACAGGGCCACATGGGAAAGACACAGGGGAGTGCTCAGTCCAGAGCCTTTATTGGAGTTTCCCTGGCAAAGGCAAGGCAGGGCAGAGGGAACAATTTAGGATTGGCTAGTTTGAATAGTTTTAGGGGGCCCTTAGCAATAGGGGTGGTCCCTAGTTGCTGGAGCAGGCTGGGCAGTCGGGTAAAACTCACAATGCCCAGGTGTTACAAGGCCCAGAGGTGAGGCCTTAGTGCAGTGCTTCTCAACCTTGGCTGCACATTAGAGTCACCTGGAAATCTTTTTAA
>NW_006299593.1:2447706-2463148 GCF_000327345.1 Myotis davidii | reverse complement strand
AGGATTTTAAAAAGATTCTCAGGTGATTCTAATGTGCAGCCAAGGTTGAGAAGCACTGCCTTAGTGATTCCTATACTGTTTATTAATCCAAATCTGCTCTTAATCAGGTGAGTAGGGGGCTAAGAGGGCAATTTTTTTTTTTTTTGCTACATGGCCCTGGGATGATGAAGGCACAGGAATAGTGCTTTGGGGCCAGATAGAGGAGGTATGGCCTAGCTCTGAATTGCTTCGCTTCACATCATGGGAATGCTACTAGCTGGGTCTTTTGCTATCTCTAAGAATTGGCTAGCCCAGGGAGGGGCAGTCTTTCCTCAGACAGAAAGTTTATTTAAGATGTCAAACATCATCAAATACAGAAATAATATAATAATTATAATAATATATCTGAGTGTGTTCTGTAATACATATTATATATATTAAAGTACTATATTATAATACATTATGTATTATAGAACATACTCAGACACACTCGGACAACACAGAGAGACACATGCAGACACAGACATATACTGGTCTTGTGTTTTTAGATAAACACAAAGCTTTTTTGTGGAAAATGCTTAAGTAAACTCTCCTTTTAAAGGAGTCCTGGATGAGGTTTCTGAAAAATCAGGGCTATTTTCAGTTACCTTCATGGTGCAGTGAGAACGCTCAGAATTCTGGCCTTTGCACAATAGAGTTAACCTTCATTTTTCTAGGGAAATTAGAATTTAAAACATGCTGACAGTCCTCCCCGTGACTCAGTAGATCTCAAACGTTAGTATGCCATGACCAGGGGGCTGGGGCTGGGGCCCCAATGCCTCTGATACTGTAGGTTCAAGGAGAGGCCTGGAGCCTGCATTTTATAAGCCCCCGAGTGATTCTGATGCAGGAGTTTCATGGAGAAACACGCCATCGAACTGTCTCAGAAAGCCCATCGATGCAACAGGGTATCTACTGAGAGACTCAAGGTCCTAAGTATTACAGTAAAAATACACAAGAACCACCTAGCACACCCCTTTCCTAGGAATCACCTTCTTTTCTTGCTCTCACAAGCAGAAGGCATTTCTGCTTTCTTTAGCTCAGATGATAAAGCTAAATGGGCCCACCTGTAACCTGCTGCAAGGTACTAGAATCCCCAGCCTCCTTGACTCACTGCAATATTAGCCTCGGTGGGCTTTGTATAACTTCAGGATCCCAATAGTAATCTAGCCTCCCTAAACTTTAAAATTGGCATATGATTCGCAGAGACAAATGCATTTTACTTCTTAATCCACATAACATATACAAACATATGTTTTTCAGTCTGTTCTGTTCGGTTTACCTTTTTTCTTGATCCTCAGCTAAGGATATATTTATTGATTTTAGAGAGAAAGGAAGGGAGAGAGAGAAGCATTGATGTGAGACGGAAACATTGATCGGTTGCCTCACGTAAGCACCCTGAACGGGGATCAAACCTGAAACCTAGGGAAGTATTCTGACTGGGAATCAAATCTGCAACCTTTTTGTGTATGCAACAACACTCCAACCAAGCGAGCCATCTGGCTAAGGCTGTTTTACTTAGTTTTAAAAGAACATACTGGTCATGGTATACTAGACTGAATTCATGATCCACTATTCTAGTTATCTATTGTTGCATAACAAATCAACCCAAAACTCAGTGTCTTAAAACAGCACTAATTATTTTATTATCTCCCTTGTTTTCGGTGGTGTAGGAATCTGGGAAGGGCTCAGCAGGGCTGTTTTGACTTAAGTCTCTACGTGGTTATAGTCAGTTAATGGCTGGGGCTGGAGTAGTGTGGGGCTGCTTCAGCTGTCTCTCAAATAGTTTCTCCACGTGTTCTCTCTGCACGGGCTGGTTTGGTTTCCTTACAGCAGGGCAGTCTCAGGGCAGCTGAATTGATTACATTCAAGTGGCTCAGGGCTCCAACGCTGAGAACCAGGGAGAAGGCAGCCTCGCCTTGGAAGTCACACAGCATCACTGTCTTCATAATCCCAAGCTTGCCCCATCGGAGAAGAGAAAACATAAACTCCACCTTTCGACGTACCCTGTGACAAAGTCACGTTGTAAGAAAAGCAGGGGGGATGGGAGGTAATTTCCCTTGTCATCTTTGGAAAATGCAATCTGACACACCCGAGGGCACCATTGCAATTTGAAAAACACTCCTCTAGATGGCACTGTTGTCATGTGAGATCAGATCCATTTGCGCTTAGGGGCTGGTGACAGGCAGGATGTTGGGAAGAGAGACAAAGGAATCTGCCGTTGGCAAAGGTGGAGCAGCGCATCCGTTTTGAATTATTCTTTCTGTTGCATAGACAAGTGATGGCAGGGATGGGCGTGTGTGGGCAAGTGGGTAGCTTAGCTGGATAGATGTAGATGTGAACAAAACTAACTCCATCTCTGTGTTCTGGATTTCATTTCATTTTTTAAGTTTTATGCTGTGACGTTTGACCAACCCTGCCGTCCTTGGCAAGCATATCAAAGCTTTCTAGTTGGTGTTTATTTGTGTGTCTTAAAATGTAGCCATAAATATTTTTGTTAGAAATAGCCAGAATGGCATGACAACCAAGATAAAATCAAACTGGTAATAGTATTGCATATAAGCAATCATCCATCACAAGACCACCAGGAGGTATGGCCCCTGGTGCTACTGCATACTTTGTCCCTTTGTCTGGTCAATCATTAGTACTCCTGTTATCCTATAATAAAAGTATCAGGGATCTGTTAGTGGAGAATAATTTGCACAAAACTGCTGGGCCATCTGTCAACTCAGGCCCAATCTTCCTGCAAATGAATTACCATATAATGACTTCTGTTATATTCTATGGAATTGCCTATTCTTCTTTTGGCCTGAAGATACTTTTTCATTACGTTTACCAGTGCACCTTTGCCCCACGTAGGACACTAGGAGGAGGAGGGCCAGTGACCAACTTGCAGGGTTTTAAGTCTATGTGAATTCCCCACACCCATACCGTCTCCCCCCACTGCAAATGAATTACCATATAATGACTTCTGTTATATTCTATGGAATTGCCTATTCTTCTTTTGGCCTGAAGATACTTTTTCATTACGTTTACCAGTGCACCTTTGCCCCACGTAGGACACTAGGAGGAGGAGGGCCAGTGACCAACTTGCAGGGTTTTAAGTCTATGTGAATTCCCCACACCCATACCGTCTCCCCCCACAGCCCCCCACCCCCCCACCCTGAAAGCCTTGCACATGGATCCACTTCGACAGCTAAGCATCAAGTGCTTGGGAGCCACCAGGCAGAAGTCCAAAGTTTGGGTGGGATAGTGCCACCCCTGGTGCCCTCATAGAACCCGCAGTTCTCAGTAAAGCGTGGCTGGCTCCATGCCTCCAGTGCTCAGGGATTGGAAAGAATGATTTGGAAGAATATTGAAGATCTGTTAGTGGATGAGCTTTTCCAGGAGGAGTGTGTAAAGTGAGAAGAAAAAGGAGCCAAGGATAGAAAACTGGGGGCCTTCGTCATCTAAAGAGAAGAAGAAGAGTGGCAAAGGAGACTAAGCAGGTGAGAGGTGGTCGGGGTGCAGGAGGAGAACCTGGTGAGAATGGAGCTCAGGCTCAGACAGAGTTTCCAGGAACAGGGGGGTGGTCCTGAGGGTCAAGTGTGGCAGCAAAATGGAGACTAGAAATAGACCACTAGATTTGGCATCGAAGAGGTCCTTGGTGACTTTTATGACGACATTTGCAGGGCACCGTAGGAGTTCAGTAGTGATGGGACAGACAAGTAAAGGGTGGAGACTTGAGAGGGGGAAAAGGTCAAGAGGTTGCTTTTTAAAAATCGTGGGCCAGTCCAGCTGGTGTGGCTCGGCGGTTGAGTGTGGACCTATAAACCAGGAGGCCATGGTTTATTCCCAGTCAGGGCATATGCCTGGGATGCAGGCTCCATCCCCAGGGTGGGGTGTGCAGGAGGCAGCTGACCAATGATTCTCTCTCAATATTGAAATTTCTATTTCTGCCTTCCTCTCTCTGAAATCAATAAAAACATATTTTAAAAAAAGTACTAAGAATTTTGAAGAAGACTATGATGAGGCTATTTGCCCTTAAGTTATTAAGACAACATAACACTGTAGAAATTAAGGCTGGGGTGAACAGGCTCCAGGACAGGGATCCACATAGGCAGGAAGCACAAGAAGCTCATTCAAGGCAACGCTCTGTGAGGAACATTACAAAAGCCTCCGAAGCGCGCCATGAAAATGGGATGAAACGAGGCCACTGGCAGGCCAGGACACAATATTTTAAAATAATAGCTGGGCTATTGGGCTATAATTCACATATGATATGATTCATCCATTTGAAGTAAATAACTTAATGTTTTTAGTATATTCACAGAGTTGTGCAAGTGTTACCGTAATCAATCCCTGTAGATTTCTTTTCTTTTTTTTTTTTTTTAAGCTTAAAACAACAGAATTTTTTTCTCTTACAGAGAGGTTAGAATTCAGAAATCAAGGTGATGATAGGGTCGGTGTCTTCTGGAAGCCCCGAGGAAGAATCTGTTTCACACCTCTCTCCAGCCTCTGGTGGCTGCCAACAGTTCGTGGCATTCCTAGGCCTGTGGTGGCATCACCTCCCTGTCCACATGGCCTTCTCCTCGGCGTGTCTGTGTGTCCTCTCCTCTTCTCATAAGGACACCAGTCATTGGACTTCGGGTCTGTCCCAACCTAGTATTCAGGTCAGGACACAACTTAAGCCTCTTTGAGGACAAAAATGATCATGACAAGCAAGGACAGAAAAAGGAAAAAGAGAAAGGAGAAAACTGGGTCTCAGATGAAGAAAAGGGGAGGGGTGGTGGAGGTGGATGTGGGGAGATAGGAGGATAAGAAGAAACAAGATGAATACCTTATAGAGAATGACGCAGAATGCCTCTGGGGTCAGGCTCCTAGAAGTTTTGAATTTCTGCTCTGAGCAGCCTCCTAAAAGCTCATTACCCAAATAAGAAGGACAACAGATATACCTTCCAGAGTTTTTTTTTTTAATTTTTTTTCGAGGAGTTTTAAGTACCCATATACAATAAAATTGAGAGGAATGTGGAGATTTCCCACATACCCTCTACCTCACTCATGCATAGCCTCCCCCATATTCAATATCACTCACTAGAATGGTATTGTTTTTTTTTTTTTCACCAAGGATAAGCCTACATTGACACATCATAATTATCCGAAGCCCATAGTATATTTTAGGGTTTATTCTTGGTGTTGTGCATTCTATGGATTTGGACAAATGTATGATGACATATCCCCATCATCATATTGCCATACAGAGTAATTTCACTGTCCTGAAAATCCTCATTTTGCCTACTCATCTCTCCCCCATCCTCCATGGTAACTACTGATTTTTAAAAAAATATATTTTATTGATTTTTTACAGAGAGGAAAAGAGAGTTAGAAACATTGATGAGAGAGAAACATCAATCAGCTGCCTCCTGCACATCTCCTACTGGGGATGTGCCCACAACCAAGGTACATGCCCTTGACTGGAATCGAACCTGGGACCCTTCAATCCACAGGCCGACGCTCTATCCACTGAGCCAAACCGGTCAGGGCACCACTGATCTTTTTATTGTGCCATAGTTTTATCTTTCCTTTCCGAGGTTTTGAGTCAACAGCTGAGGCAATCACAGAGAAAGGACCTAAAAGCTTTCTTTTCATTTTTTATTACTCCTGACTACTCTAAAGTCATTAAACATTGGTGCCTTTAGTGCCACAAAAGAAGATACCTAGAATAATGAACACCAGCCCATGAAAGGGCTAGAGGTTAACTTAGAACTAATGTGGACCAATGCCATTTACACCATTTATTACAAAGCTGCAAAGAGGCTATTATGCTCAGGGGTGTAAGCCCCAAGCCTGGACCAAACTCAGACCCTGAATCAGTACATAATCTTTATGGCAAACTCACAAAAGACTGAAGAGTAGAAAGATAACTGCCTTTCAGAGAGGAGAGAACCATGGATGCTGGCCAAGGGAGAAAGAAGAACCTGTAGACTCCGATGCCAAAGTCTTCAAAATTCCCGCTGAGGGAAGGAAATCAGAGAGATGCGTGACAATGAATGTAAAGCAACAGTTTAGGAAGAGAACAGGGCAGACGGGCTCCATAGCTTGCTGTGATCAGGTGGCTTTGAAAGAAAACTAGAAGGTTAACAACACCGAGCCTTCTCCTTTCTGAGGAGCCCGTGGGAGGAGAACCAGGCCACCATTCTGTAAGACAGGGTGACAACTCAGTGGCTTCAGTCTGACATGAATCTTGACCAGGGGTCAAACCAAACCCCTGGGCACCATTTACTAGCCATTCATTGAGCAGCCACTATTTTGAGACAGTGAAGTAATGCTGAGGGGCATTTTGCCCTATAGGATCACAAAGGGAACGCTTTCAACAACGCAGAAAGACAGGAGCTAGTGATCCCAGTTTGCAGACCAATTACAGAAGCTCAGAGTGGTGGTTATGCTGCCCCAAGTGTTGAAAATGAGAAAGGCTCCCAGAAACTGCAAGAGGCTTGGGGGGAAAAAGTGACATTGACATTGGAAGGTGTATGGAAATCAAAGGACTCAGGTCGATGGCACAAAAGGTTTGTTCCACTAACAAAGGTCTTTCTTTGTTTAATCAGTTATCTCATTTCTAGGGAGGAGACCTCAGTCTAAGTTATCCCTCTGATAGAAAGGTCAGTTCTCTGAGGAATGTGTGTTTTTTCAGGAGTTCAGGCTTCCTGATTCATGAATTGAAATTTAGTTTTCTTACTGCCTCTCTGGGAAGGATGAACGCATTGGTGGTGAGAAGAGCACCCCTCTGTCCTTCCTTCCCTTCTCCAAATGCTGGAAGAAGTGGGATGTGAACTCTAAAATGTCACAGAAGCCTATGAAATGCTGACTCCCAGATGCCAGGCATAACTGGGGCTGGCTCAGAACGTGAAGACAGGGCAACAACATCATCTGCTAAGAATTCATTGCTCTGCAGCTTGCCTAGGACACAATGGTAAGACTGAAACAGGAGGGATAGATGTGGGGCGGGGTGGGGGCCGGCAAACTGGGTGTGTCTTTGCAGACAGGGCCTTCTTGGGGGTGGGGAGGGAGCAGTGCAGGGTTAGTCCACAGGCAGGCTGTGCGTGGGTTTAAGGCACCAAGAAGCAGGGACACAAAAGCTCCCGACAGAATAAAGCAAAAACAAAACAAATATCCAAACAAAGAAAGGGAGGGGGAGCATTGGCTGGAAAAGATTTGGATATTCCCTGCTCAAAAGAAAGCATTGAAGTAATCATGGGAAAATTCAGAACTTTGTTGAGAGTTATGTATTTTGAGTCACAAATGGTGGGTGGGCACCATGACCTTTGCAAAAGTCTAGGGTGCTATTTGGATCAGAAGCTCTGCTGGATTGAATGGCGCCAAACTCTCTTGTGGGCAAAAGGGCAGCTGAGGTCCTGATGCGTGTGCTTTGAGCGGCCCTGAGCTGACCCCTGACCCGTTCCAAAAGGGCTCCAAAGGGTTAGCAGTTAAGGTGGGGTTGGAGATTATTTTACTTACATCTTTGTTCTTTGTGTGTTTCCCACATTTTCTCAAATATATATATTTAAGACCTCAATTTTATGAATGTAAAAATCGCACAATTAATATGTTACTGCATACTTCTGGAGCAAAATTATTATTTTATGGTAAGAGTAAACTAAGACCCTTTTAGTCATTGCTCCTTTTGGGGGCTTTTCTGTGCATTCACACACACACACATATTGAAACACACAGATGAACATCAGATTGTTTTGTGTGAGGGCATTTTTTAAAAACATAAATGACATTAAAAAGAAACAAAAACATAAATGACACTGGCCTGTACCTTTCTTCCTGCAAATTGCATTTTTTTTTTCACTCAGCAACATGTTTTGTTGGGTGTTATGACACATTAACTTGCTTCACTCATTAAACTACAACATGCTAGTCCATAGAATGATTTTTTTGCAAGTTCAGGGCATCTTTTTAACAGAAGCTTCTGGTTTTTGCATTTTTTTTTTCACTCAGCAACATGTTTTGTTGGGTGTTATGACACATTAACTTGCTTCACTCATTAAACTACAACATGCTAGTCCATAGAATGACTTTATTATGATTTAGCTACTCCTTTTTCATGGACATTTAGGTTGTTTCTAATTTTCATCATTGCAAACAATGTTTCAGTCAACATCCTTGGACATAATTTCTTGGGCATAGATACAGGGATTTCTTCAAGGCAGATACAGAACACTGGGTTCTAAGACTTTAAATTTAAATAGGTACCGGCAATTTGCCCTCCAGAGGGGCTGTAATAATTAATAATTGACATTTCCACTGCAGTATTAAAGTGTCCATTTTCCACAACTTTGTCAACACTTCAGCCTGGTGAATGAAAAGTGACATCTCATTGGTTTTCTCTGGCTTTTCCCTGATTACCAGTGAGGCTATGTTTCTTTCTTTCTTCACCCTTTCCTGCATTTAAATGTTTCCTCAGGAAACACATGCTACTTTCATAATATTGAAAGAAGTTTTCTCCTTTTCCTTGTTGTTGTTGTTACAGACACAAGCACATGGGTGAGGGTGTTTGCTCCAATTGGCCACTATTAGGAGATAGGAAAGCCTGTCACTGTGGGGAGATGACAGGCATTCCCGTGACTGGCTTCCAACCACTCCTTGACAGGGGGTAGGGTCAATCCCAGAGTCCTCATGGCCGCCACTGAGTAGAGAAGGGGTTTGCTTTTTGTGCAATGACCCTTTCCAGTTCTGATATTTTTGTGTGTATGAAGTACTGACATGTTGCTTATTTAATCAATGATCTTCTAGTTGAAAAGAACCTACTCAAGCTAGATCAAGTGATAAGTGGGATTTATTTGGAGGTGGGGGAAGCAGTCTGGGAAATATCTCCCAGAATACAGGGCAGAAAATAGAGCAGGGCTGGGTAGGAACTGGAATGCTGGCAGAGACACAGGCCATTCTCTCCCTCTCTGCTCTTCTAGGCACATCTTCTGCTTTTCTCCCTTTTCCTTCTGACCAGCTGCTTCCGCTCATATATCTGTGTGTGGCCCAGACTGGCCATCTCAACTTTGATTTAAGGTCTTTTCTCCAAAAGTACCCACCATTTATTTCCTCTAGTTCAATTTTTTAGAGGCTAAAAATATGATTGGTTTCTAGCCAGCCAATGGACTGGCTGGTTTTGGCTCATGTGTTCAAACCTGATCCAATCAACTTGTTAGTCTGAGGTGGAAGACAGGCTTGTCCCTTCCAGTGTCTGTGGGTGTGACAGTTCCCCCAGAAACTCCAGGGGCAGGTTAGGCAATGAAACGTGCCTTCTACAAAGGTGTCGTCTCCTAAAATCCGAGGAATTGTGCTGTGTTCTAAAGTATGTTAGCATGAGTTAGAATGTCATGAGCTCCCAGAAAATGTTCCCTTCTTCCTTCCTCCTCCTTTGATCCCCAAACTCAAATTCTGGAACTCAAAGCTAAGTTTTATGCACAAAGATGTTCTGCAAGTCATATAGATAATACTGATAAATTGAAATGTACAGAATGTCCTGTACTCAAAGGATGGCTAAATCAAATATGTTCATTCCATGAACATTTTATTGTGTCATTAAGTGATGTTCACAAAAATTTAAAATAACAAGGGAAATGCATATTATAAGATACTAGAGGCCCACTGCACAAAATTCATGCAAGGGGCTCAGCCCCTGCTGCTGCAGCGGCCACCTCTGCCTCGGCCCCTGCCACCGCAGCTTGGTCCGGAAGGTCGTTTGGAAGGATGTCTGGTCTAATTAGCATATTCTGCTTTTATTATTATAGATAATAATACTAATACAGAATAGACTATATCTGTTCATGTAATATAATGACAGCTATATAAATAAAACCAAACCAAAATTATGCATATAAATAAAATTTTATATGTATTTAAATGAAATAAATTCACATTGCTTTTGTAAAGGAAAAACACCAAGAAACTTTATTTGAAAGAGGACAGCTTGGGCCTGATTGGCAGCTCTTTTCAGTCATGTTTATTTTAAAATATAATTTTTATTGATTTCAGAGAGGGGGGACGGGGAGAGAGATAGAAACATCAACGATGAGAGGGAATCATTGATTCGTTGCCTCCTGCATGCCCCACACTAGGGATTGAGCCCCCAAACCTGGCATGTGCCCTGCCTGAAAATAGAACCGTGACCTCCTGGTTCATAGGTTGACGCTCAACCACTGAGCCAGGCTGGCAGGTCTCAGTAATGTCAAAAATCCATCTCCACTAGAGTCAGTTCTGGGATGGTGGGAATATTCTTTTTATCCCCCCAATTATTTATTCTTTTTTTTTAGTTTTAAAATTGATTTTTAGGGAGAACAAGGAAGAGGGAGAGCAAGAGTGAAACATTAATCAACTGCCTTCTGCACATCTCCTACAGGAAATTGAGTCCAAAACCCCAGCATGTTCCCTGACTGGGAATTGAACCGGCAACCTTTCAGTGTATGGGAAGATACCCAACCAACTGGGCCACACTGTCAAGAGCACAGGGATATTCTTTATCTCACCTCTGTGTCACCAGAGTTTAGCAGACTGCCTGATGCCTCGTAGACACTGGGCAAATATTTGCTGAATGAGTGAATGAATAATGAGTGATTCATTAAGCTGAGGGTGATTGGGAGAGAGGAGTCTAGATTTAGTGGCCCCTGTGCTGTGGGATTCTAGCCTCTTGCCTAGAAATTTGAGTGGGATGAACTGATCAAGTCAGTGGCTATAGTTTTGGGAAGTCCTGCTTGATATGGGAGACAGTTCTTCCAACCCCTCAGCTTTTCCAAACGAATAATCCTCATTGGAGAAGGAAAATTCATTTGGAGTCCTTTTATCAGCTCAGGACCCCCACTGATAGCCTACTCTTTCCAGAGACTTGGGAGACCCCATTGGTTCACCCCCTGTACCCACACTTTGCTGACATCCAAGGGCTTTGGGGACTTCAGGCTAGAAGGTCAGTGCTCCATCCAGGCCGGAGCTCAGCAGCATGCCCCATTCCAGTTCTCCACTATAATCAGGCGCCTTTCCTTTCTCAGGGCTCTGTGTTTCTGCAGTTGGGCTGAGGTTTTGCTAAAACCAGAGCTTTCTCTGGACTATCAGTGCAGGAGGATGTGTGCAAGTGTGTGCATGGGTGTGTGCGTGTGCGCGTGTGTGTGTGTGCGTGCGTGCGTGTGTGTGCGTGTGTGCGTGTGTGTGTGTGTGTGTGTGTGTGAGAGAGAGAGAGAGAGAGAAATTTTGAGATCAATACATCTCCTAGAAGGAGTGTCCAGTGTGCCTAAAATCTCCTGGAACCTGTCTGTGCTGCATCCCCTTTGGTTACTGAACACACCTGAGCTTCCACCATTCCAGATTTCATCTCTTTTCTCATTTATCTGATTCTATCCTGCTGGTGGTCGCTGCCCAGATGGCACATTACATCTCTTACAGCTATTGTGTCCTTGAGGCTCCGGCACCAACCTGTTTATCATTGAGATCCTCAGTTTCCAGGGGCTGCCACGCAGCTTCTCACACACTCCCAGAACGTTTTATTCACAGCAAGTAAGCTTTCATTCCCGTTACCTTTCACCTCCTGCTCCAGTGCCCTAGATGCCCCTGGGGTGCGCAGTACTGAGGAGAACGTGAGGCCACCCAGAGGTCACTTCGAAGTTTAACAAATATTTACTGAGGACTTACTATGTGTCAGGCCCCTTTGTGCTGGAGGCACAATATTGGGCAAGGCGGAACTGATTCCCGCCTTAATGCCTTCTACTAGGGGATTCAGACATCAATAGAATCAGTACATAATGATTGAAGCTCAGTGGTGATAAAAGTCACGAAGAAAAGTACAACATGCCAGGAGAGTAGCTGGGATTTGACGGAGTCTGGGTGGGTGGTTAGGTTTCATTGAGAAAGTAAGAGAGAGGGTGAGCATGAGTGAGGTACATGAAGTGAGATGGGTGCAGTGGACAGTGCTGTATGCCAGCACTTTCATGTGCATTTCTAACAAGCAGAGCTCCTGGTCAGGGAACCTCATTTTGAGTGTCAAGGCTCTACGCCATGACCTTAAACTTGGCTGCTTATTGAAATCATCTGGGAGGTTTGAAAAATACTGATGACTGAGTGCTACCTACAGAGATTCTGGATGTGTCCTGGGCCTTAGGGTTAAAAAAACAAACAAACTCCCCATGGGATTTTAATGTGCCTCCAGGGTTGAGAGCCCTTGATCTAGGCAGGGGTAAATAGCGTGAGTAAAAACAGAACTAGGAAGAAAGGATCACGACCTACCAGAAAACGGCTTTTCTGGGTGGAGGGCCAAGGGGCCACTGCAGCAGGTCAGTGGCAGGACTTGAGGCAGGTGAGGTAGGCAGGGGCTGGATCATGCAAGAACTTCTGGTTTATATGAAAAGTTTTGGGTTTGGTACTAAGAGCAGCTGAAAACTACTGAAAGCTTTAAGCATGGGGTTGAGTTTGGTTTTGAAAAGATCTCTTGGTCTGCAGCTGCGGTGGGGGGATGGGTTAGGAAGGGAAAACGGATATCGGGGAGAGCAGCTAGACAACTAGCGGAATAAGCTGGTGAGAGAGAGTAGTTGCTTGTTGCTGTAGTTTGGGTTCCCAGGAGCAGATGCTGGGTTGGAGTTTGGTGGGCAGGGGAAGGGAGGAGAGAAAGCAGGATTGGGCAGAGAAAAAACCACATTGCAATGCAGCCACAACAAAGCCATGGCCAACCCTACTGGAAGCTCTGGAGGGTGTTTGGGCTGACAGATGTCCCTCATTAGCACAAAATGACCAGGCATTTGGTGAAAATTAATAAAGGAAACCTCAACTGACACTGGAGTTGGGAAGGCCTGCAGAAGGAGTTCTCATGCCCTACCACCGGTCATCCATCACCCAAACAGGAAGAGACATGCCTTGCAGCTTCCACAGAAAAGTGTTTTTACTTCATGATTTCTGCAGGAGGAAGGACAATTTTCTTCTTGCCAAGCAACAAAGCTCAGCCAGTGAAAACTGTTGTCACCCTGAATTCTTACTTTCCTTCCATGAACTTTTTTGTTTTTTGCTAATGACTTCCTTGTCTCACCCTCATTTCTATAAAAGTCTTTCATTTTGTACAATTCCCTGGATATAAAGCCAATTAGGTCTCCACTTTTACTTGGTTGAATTTTAAAAAATATAATCTACTCCTGTCTTGGTAGGGCTTTGGATGTGAGTTGCCTTTGATGGGTGGCTCTCTGCAGCAGAGATAAGGAGCTGACTGCAGGGCAAGTTCTTTTTTAAAGAGACCTACTATGTGCCAGGCACTGTTCAAGTTCAACAGTGGAGATTCAACAGTGAACAAAACAGACAAAAAAAACCCTATCCTTGGGGAATTTATCTTCTATATGGGAGACAGAATATATATAATATAGGGTGTCCCAAAATTCACTCAAGATTTGCAATTCAATTCAATCGCAAATCTTGCGTGAATTTGGGACACCCTATATATATACCAGTAGAATGTTAGAAAGTGATAAATGCTAAGAAGAAAAACAAATCATGGAAGGAGGATTGAGAGTATTCACGTGTGCATGAGTGTGGGGTGCTGCAATCTTAGAGTGGGAAGGGAAGGAGTATTAAAAAAGTGACTTGACCAGAAACACCAGTCAGAAAGGATATATGCACCCCTATGTTTATAGCAGCACAATTTACAATAGCTAAGATTTTAAAATAGCCTAAATGCCCATCAGCCGATGAGTGGATTAGTGGAATACTACGCTGCTATAAAAAGAAGGAACTTTTACCATTTGCAACAGCATGGATGGAACTGGAGAGCATTATGCTAAGCTAAGCGAAATCAGCCAGTTGGAGAAAGATAACTATCACATGAGCTCACTCATATGTGGGATATAATGATCAACATAAACTGATGAAGAAAAATGGATCCAGAGACCAGGTGGCACTGTGCAGACCGTCCAACCTCGGGGAGAAGGAAGGGGAGGGGCGGTTAGAGAGCAACCAAAGGACTTGTATGCATGCATATTAGCATGACCAACGGACCCAGACACTGGGGTGGTAGGGGCTTGCCCTTGGGGGTGGAGTAGGGGGGCGGTTAATCAGGGAAAAAAGGAAACATGTAATACTTAAAACAATAAAAAGAGTGACTTGAGTAAAGTTGTAAAGGCAGTGCGCAAGTGGCTGCATGGATAGATGAGGAAAGAACATTCTGAGTGAAGACACAGGTACACTGGCTGAAGCTGAAATATACTTTATTTGTTTGAGGGTCAGCAAGAAGCCAGTGTTATTGGAGAAGAGTGAGGAAGAGTGAGAGTTTTTGCAGATGAAGTTGGAGAGGGGACAAGGGGCCAGAGTGTTTAGGGCCTTGTAGGTTATAGGTGGGACTTGTTATAGTAAGAGTTGTCAAGAATGAGCCCCTGATCTGGTTGCCACATTGAGAGGATGATGGTGTGCCACTTGCTGAGACAGAAAACCCTAGAGAAGAACCAGGAAGTTGTGAATTCATTGATAGATATGTTGAGATATAGGGGCTTAAAGAACACTTAGGTGAAAGTCTGCTAGGCAGCTGCTAATATGTTTGGAGCACAGAGACATTTTGGCAGTGTATAGCTGGTGATGGGGGCCATGAAAGCAGAACTACATTAAAACTAAGAACTTTTGTTCAATCATTACGGGAATGAAAAGAAAGACTTGAGACTGGGAGAAGATACTGTGTTCATATTTATATATATCAGAATCACAGGTATAATCTATTATATATACACACACAAAGTGATTGTGTGTATATGTGTATCTATAGCTATATCTATCTATCTATCTATCTATCTATCTATCTATCTATCTATCTATAGCTAGATAAAAGAGTCATACCAGAATCTATGCAGATTTTATACAAGTTAGTAAGAAAAAGATAGACTACCAGTAGAAAAATGCGTAAAATACTTGAATAGGCACATTACAAAAGCACATATTCAAGTAATTAATACTTTTATGAAAAAGGCATATTGGCTAAAATACTTGTTTCTACACAATTCTAAAGAAAATCCCATGAAGTTGTTTTGGAATAGAGAAGTTATATGATTGAGATCTTAAATTCTAAGAAACAAATGAACATAATGAAAGACTGCTGCATAGTACTTTTTTAAGTAAAGTTTTGCTTAAGGATAGAATACTTTTATTAGATTAAATCTGAGTGATCTTCCTCCTATGGAGTAAAACTAGTGCTTACCAATATAAAATTGCATTTAGTTTTTGAATGGAATTGAAAAAAATGAAAATCTCAATAAAATAGGTGAAAGCTCCCTTATAGTTCAGGTAAAATACACACACACACACACACACACTCACACACACTCGCACACACACACTCACACACACACTCACACACACTCACTCACACACACTCGCACACACACTCACACACACTCACTCACACACACTCATACACACACACTCACACACATAC
>NW_006299593.1:2440882-2447681 GCF_000327345.1 Myotis davidii | reverse complement strand
AGGCTCTCATAATTTAGCTCTATCCATGTCTTGTTAGGTAGGAGGTCAAGTCATTAGCTGAGTCCTAGGGAGGAGGTGGGAGGATCAAAAGTCTGAGGAGAGTCAAGTAGTTGACATCCTCATGGGAGAGAGTTGGCCAGAGAAAATAGTTGTTTAAGGCAAGTTAAGTACTTGCCTGAGATTGATGATCATGGATTTTATTGTAGGAAAATTCTACTCATTGAATGATTTCTCCAGCAGCTTTTGGTTACCCAGGCCTAGGCATAAAGAAGGTAAATGATGGGTTTTGTTTAGCACTGGAATTTTGTCAGTTATGACAGAAGAATAGAGAAAACAGCTAGTGTAGAATATCGGCAAGAGTGTGATAGAAGTGATGGAATATGAAATCAAAGCTATGAAGAGAGTGAAGTAAACACAAAGGTGGTTCATGATCAACAAGGCCAATGGAATGGAGATTCTTTTGAACTTCCAAATATTTTATTTCACTTGAGTAAATTATCATATCCTCTTTTAAAAAAATATTTTTATTGATTTCAGAGTGGAAGGGGGAGGGAGAGAAAGACAGAAATATCTGTCTTTCATTGATTGGCTGAGAGAGAATCATTGATTGGCTGGCTGCCTTTTGCACTCACCCCACTGGGGATGGAGCCTGCAACCTGGGCGTGTGCCCTGATCGAGAATCGAACTGTGACCTCCTGGTTCATAGGTTGATGCTCAACCACTGAGCCACACTGGCCAGGCCATATCCTCTTGTAAAGACTCAAAGAGTTATTTTTCTAATTAAAGAAAATTTTCTAATCATCACTATTTATGATTTCCATTAAAATGCTCTTTAAGCCATAACCAGTTTGGCTCAGTGGATAGAGTGTTGGCCTGCAGACTGAAGGGTCTTGGGTTCAATTCTGGTCAAAGGCATGTACCTTGTTTGTGGGCTTGGTCCCCAGTAGTGAGCGTGCAGGAGGAGCTGATCGATGTTTCTCTCTCATCAATGTTTCTAACTCTCTACCCGTCTCCCTTCCTCTCTGTAAAATCAATAAAATATATTTTTAAACAATGCTCTTTAAAATATTTTAAATGTTAAAAAATAATTTAATCATATTCTAACAGAAGAAATAAAGCTTAGGGAAGTAGATTTCTACAAATAACGAAATGTTAAAACATCTTCTTAAAACTCTATGAACAATGTATGTTTTTCCCTTACAGATAAAAGTTGTCTATAAGATTAATTACAAATGATCATTTCCACAAATATCCCATCTTTAGAAGATACTCTGAGTTTCAATTAAATTTTGAACATTTTCTTTATTATACTGACCATTTTCATTGTCTGCTATATAGTAAGCGTTTATTTAATATGTAATTGAAGGTTTGAAGAGGTAAAGGATGTTCAAAATTAAGTGTGAATTACTGGACAAACAAGCTGGAAAGTTAGTGTTCTGGTGGGAGAGTGGGAAGTTTGAGTTGGCAAGGTGGAGCAAGGTGACAAGTTCCAGGAGGTGCTGGTGGGGATGGGTGGCTGAAGTGGAGACGAGGCTGTCAAGGAACTGTGAAGCCAAGGTTCTGGATGGGTGAGCTTTGTGGGTAGACATCTAACTCATCCAAGAAGCGAGAAAAGTTGATCCAGGTGGCACATTCTTTAATGAAGAAGAAATTCAGGAAAGGGAAGTGATGTGGAAGGGAGAAGCGTGGGGTGAGCCCCAAAAGAGACGGTCAATAAGAAGAGGAGTCATCTGGAAAGGGGTAATGGTGAGCAAGTGTTCCCCTTTGGGTTTTGACCAATGGGAACAGGGTTGAGGTGCTTATGGAATTTTGTCCTGATTCTGTCTTGGAGGAGGGAGAGCACCAGCCTAATGATGAAGGTCTCTGTAAATAAGAGCGGAGGGATGTTGGCCTGTCTTAGCTGGTGCAGTGTGAGGGTTCAGTAACGGCTCACCCACATAAAGACTTGTACACGAAGTGTCCCGGCTGGCACTGTGCCCCTGAGGTCATTTGGGTGGCAGAGGCTTTCAGAACCTTTTCCAGACACAAACATGCATAACTCTCTCTCCAACCTCCTTCTCCCCTTCCCCACCATGTACTGAGAGCTGAGGGTCTTTTGTTATTGTGGTTTGAATCTGGCTCTGCCACTTATTACTGTGTAATCCTAGGCAAAGTACTTAACCTCTGGGTGCTTCAGGTTCCTTATTTGTAAAGTGGAGATTAATGATAGTAACTCTCACAGGGGTGGCCTGAGAATTAAGAGAGTTAACACATACACAGTGCTTAGAAAAGTGCCTGGGATCTAGTCAGCACCAACAAGTATTACATTATTGCTTGTTTTCCTATGAGGTTACAAATTTGCCAATCTCATGGAATTTTTCATTTCACTTTGTTGTGTTTTATTTCTCAGTGCCTCTGATAAAGGTCAGGGGAGTGGCTGTGGGATGGACACTCATCTCCAAAAAGTTACCAGACCTTGTCAAGCCCTTCTACCAGGCCCTGCTGGGAAACACTGTGTGGCTCAGGTGAGGGTGGCAGTAGGTCCTGGTGGAGAAGGAAGGATTGGGCCAGCAGTGTGTTAGAGCTGGCTCATGGTGGCTTGCAAGAGCTAATTGCTAATTTTTCAGGAATTTTGCCAACAGGTTGTTAAATGTAGCCATTATTAAAAATTATTTAAATTTACAGTTAAATAAATTATATCACACAAAGGTAATACTAAACCATCACATCTTAATTATTCTACTATATTTTTCACAATTATGTTTTTGAGTTTATGTCTACTTTACCTATATGGTGAAAATAGTACATAGTGGTACAGTATTGAAAAAATTTGATTCCTTGTGTAGTAAGCTTATGTTGATGACTCAAAAGCTGGCCATGGTGTTAGTATTTATATCACAGAACTTAGTAAAGGCTACAGATCAGAGGTTGGTGTATTTTTTGTTGACTATCTAGACTTAAAGTGATGGGTAAAATAATAATAATGAGTATTAAACTTATAAATGTATTGTGTCACAGCTGTTACATTGTGAGTAGCACAAAAGTGAGAAAATACTCTCCTAGTAATATAACGAGCAAGTCATTTGTTACTGTAAACAACATATCAACCAGTATTGATGTCAGAACTATACTCAGTTGGCAGTTGGAAGTTTAGGTTGGCTATCTGTAAAATAGTTTTGCAAAAATCAATAAAAACCTTCTTTGGTTTATTGATTAATTGGCTATATGGAATTTACAATAATGAGTATTGTCTATTTTATTATCATTTATAAATTGTGTATTATGTATTCTTTTTAAAAAAAATATATTTTATTGATTTTTTTACATACAGAGAGGGAGAGGGATAGAGAGTTAGAAACATCGATGAGAGAGAAACATCGACCAGCTGCCTCCTGCACACCCACTCCTGGGGATGTGCCCGCAACCAAGGCACATGCCCTTGACCGGAATCAAACCCAGGACCCTTCAGTCCACAGGCCGACACTCTATCCACCGAGCCAAACCGGATAGGGCTTACGTATTCTTTATATCAGGAAACTATATATGCAAATAGGCCACTCCAACCAAGTTGGTTGTTAAACATTTACCACAGGGTTGGAGAGAGACAGGGAAAAGAGCCAGGTCTTGGTGGTGCCTTTATGGATTCCTGGCTACAGGTAACAGGAGGCCTCTAGCACCCAATAAAACAAAGCTGCAGCCTTCCTTTTGGGTTCTCAGATTTCCTTCTTCTGCTTTCCACGAGGAACCTTTTGAATCCACCTGGTTCCCATGGTACCCCTCCAGCTGCCTCCAGCTCAGACTCTCCCCCTCTTCCCCAAGGCCTCTGGGTTTCGGAATCACTCAGTGGGTTCCTTGAGGGGAACCAAAGCTACCACTCTGTTCAGCACCCCAGTCCCCAGCTTGTTTGGGAGAAAGGATTAGACATATTTCCCTCCTCAGGAGACTTTAATGTCCTTGTACAAAATATGTTATTTATAGAGGGTAGGGAAAAAGGAGGTCCACAATTGTGAGTACAGGAAACCCGGTTTATTCTTGTATTGTTACTTAGTAATTATTGTATTATATTCCATCTGAACAACTGTAAATCTACTTTTGCCACACCCTGCATTTATTATGTTTTTATTATTATGCTCTATAGCTGATGTTTTTGAGCAATCACTCTGGGCCAGGTGCTCTGATAGGTACTTTACATGCATTATTTCTGATGTTCATTACCCCCTGTGAGGTCATTTTACAGATAAAGAAATTAAAACTCACAGAAACTAAGTAGCTTAAGGTCACACAACTAGTTACTAGTAAGAAGAACCCGGGACTTGAACCCAAGGTCTTTGTGACTTCAAAGACAGTTTTAAAACTACTATTATATAATGAACGTGGACTCTAGTCTTGCCTATGATGCAAAAGGATAATTAAATGGCTAACATTTTTATAGAGCATTCACAAGTCGACAAACTATTTTCACCTACAACGTTTTCCCCAAGAGTGATGGCGAACTGGTTGAGCGTGTCTTTATTAAATATGTAATTAGACGATTTGCTGTGCAATGGTCTCTTTTGACTGAGCAGCACGTTTGGGAAGAGAGCCTGTTCGATGGAACAAAGCCTTCAGTGATCTTGTGCTGTCAGGCTCATGCCCAGGAGCAAACTGACAGTGGTGGGGACTGGCTTGGAGGTCTCTCTCCAAATTCCCCATCCCACCGCACCGTGGGCACCCCTAGGGAAATAATACAAATATTCTGTACTTTAGCCAAGTTACTTTGCACCCAACTTTGCGTATGTCCCAAAGCATTTTGCAACCAGGATTGGGACGCCTAGCCCCTTCATCTATCCGAACATAAAACCAGAGAAGGGGATGAAGGTGAAGCTGCAATAGTCCTCCCTTATCCCCAGTTTCACTCTCCCTGGTTTCAGTTACCCGTGCTCTACTGTGGTCTGGAAATATTAAAGTAAAAATTCCAGATATTAACAATTCATACGTTTTAAATTGTGCGCCATTCTGGGTGGTGTGATCTCATGCCATCTTGCTCTGTCTGCCCGGAACATGAACCACCCCTTTGCACAGCATCTCGATGCACACCCAGCCCTGCAGTCACTTAGTAGCCATCTTGGTTATCAGATGGATAGTCTCCGTATCAAAGTGCTTGTGTTCAAGTAACCCTTGTTTTACTTAATAATGGCCCCAAAGCTCAAGAGTAGTGATGCTGACAATTGGGATATGCCAAAGAGAAGCTGTAAAGTGTTTCCCTGAAGTGAAAAGGTATGTGTATATAGGAAATATCATAATATATATTGGGTTCAGTATGATACATGGTTTCAGGCATCCACTGGGGGTCTTGGAATGTATCCTCTGTGAATAACGGGGAATTACAGTAATGAAAGATCATTGTCCTACTGAGCCCTCCCTCTCTCCCTCCCTCATACATACATTAGGAAACTCTGCTTTGAACAGTCAGAGGGCTTGAGCTGCAAGGCCACGCTGGTCTCACTTATATATCTGGCAGATGGCCCTGGTGGTCGGCTGGAGTTTCTCAGTTCTCCATGAAGCCTCTCATCCAAGAGTCAATGATGACTGGAGAGCATCATTCTGTAACAATGAAGGTGGAAGCTGTAAGGTCACTTAAGGTCAGGCTCTGGAATTTACAATATCATTTCCTCCCCATTCTATTGATCACAAGGACTGCTCAGATTCAAGGGGGTGGAGACATAGACTCCACCTCTTTAAAAATTATTTCTAAAAATTGATATCAGAAGGAAGAGAGAGAGAGAGAAAGGAGAGAGAGAGAGAGAGAAACATCAACGATGAGAGAGAATCATTGATTGGCTGCCTCCTGCATGCCCCACACTGGGGAGCAAGTCCACAACCCAGGCATGTGCCCTGACTGGGAATCGGACTGTGACCCCCTGGTTCGTAGGTCGACGCTCAACCACTGAGCCACGCCGGCCAATAATGGTCTACAATGCATTTTTTAAAAATATATTTTTATTGATTTCAGAGAGGAAGGGAGAGGGCGAGAGAGACAGAAACATTAATGATGAGAGAGAAATCATTGATTGGCTGCCTCCTTCACACCCCACACTGGGGATCGAGCCCGCAGCCCAGGCATGTGCCCTTGACTGTAATTGAACCTGGGACCCTTCAGTCCGCAGGCCAATGCTCTATCCACTGAGCCAAACCGGCCAGAGCTAGACTCCACCTCTTGATGGGAGGAGAGGTAACATCATATTACAGGAGGCTAGGCCTTTATTCATTGTAATCGTCACTTTTTTGCTTTTTAGAGAAAGAAAGAGAGAGAGAGAGAGAGAGAGAGAGAGAGAGATTAATGTGAGAGAGAAACATTAATGGGTTGCCTCCTGTTTGCACCCTGACAGGGGATCGAATCCAAAACCCAGGTATGTGCGCTGACCAGGAATCAACCTGCAACCTTTTGCTTAGGGGATGACACTCCAACCAACTGAGCCAACTGGCCAGAGCGAGAGGACTTAGGCCTTTAGTGTAAAGATTTACTACGCAGGTACGTATGAGCCCTGGTCAGAAAACAGAGCCTCTGGGCTGGGGATGGAACCTGTTAAATCCTATGTAATTGTACGTGATAGTGCTCTTAGCCTGTCTGTTTGAAATCCACATCCTCTGACTCAGTTGTCCCAGTGCGGCAGGCTTAACTGCACTGCAATCCAGCCTCGAAGGGCCTTCAGAGCAGAGCTGCCCTCCAGCTGAGCTTAGAACTCAGAGCAGTTCCCACTCCACAGGCAAAGTGTGTCCCCGTAGCAGTAGGCAGCTGTCACCATGACGGGCCTGGAAGGAAAGAGGGGATGGTCTCCTG
>NW_006299593.1:2439681-2440830 GCF_000327345.1 Myotis davidii | reverse complement strand
GGGGGGCAGGCCTGTGCCTGAGCTTTTTGTCCTTGAGCAGGGAGTTCAGGTCTGGTGAAGTTAGACAAAGAGAGAGTAGGATTGGGGACGTGAGCGTCAAAGCCAGCCTGGAATGTCACAGAGTGCCCTTGGCCTGCCCTCACATCACCTGGAAGAGAAACTGGGCAGGACTCTCTTTAATCAGGGCTGTAGTTTTGGCAACTGGGGGTGACTGGGGGGTGAGTGATGGGGACCTGTAAGTTCCCATGTCACCAAGGCAAAAGAGAGCGTTGTCCCTCCTGTCCCTCCCCTTCACATCTTACTCTCTTTTAAATAAGGCTTACTCCCGGACCCCATCCCCTGCTTTTTCCAGGGACTGCAAGATCCCACCCTATGGCCGCCTCAGCCCGGAGAGGGCAGAGGGAGGTGCCAGACCCAGGCTTGGGTGGCGCCTCTCCAAGGGGCTAGAAGGAGCACTCCTTTCAGGCTGGGCCAAATGGCACTTCCTGTTTTAAAGAAAAGAGGCTTGTGGTGGAGAGGCTCCAGCAGCTTGGCACCAGCCAGCGGCAGAGGGAGACGTAAGTGAATCACGGACTGGGACAACTGTCTCTTGAAATACAAACTAGGTTTAAAAACCCCAGGGAATGTGCTAGCTTCTTGAGATGGGCTGAAGGGAAGATGGTGGGTCAGTGGGAAGGCGAGTTTGCTGCGGGTGGGCCGGTGTATGTGCAGGGGCACAGGGCACATGGGTGTGTAAGAAGCACAAAGGTTTAGAAATCTTCGATGGCCACCGAGTACTCTCTCCTCTGCTCCTGGGTGTCACATCTCCCATACCTGCCAATGGAGGCTCACAGGGCTGCCCTGACCTTTCTAGGAGCAGAATCTTTAGGAATTGAATTCCTAAGCTTTTCTAAGTCAGTGTTCAGCTTGCTAAGCCCTCGTTTCCCCAGACTTTGGCTGGGTCAGCCCAGGAGCTCAGGTGTTTTCACCCCTATTTGAGAAGACTGATCCTTCCAGCCCTTGGTCAAGGCCTGTCTTGCTCCCACTGGGGAACCTGCTCACGCAGTCTCCTTCTTCCAGCAGCGCTAATATACATCAATCCCTTCAGCAGGGGCAGCTACAGTCCCAACAGCCTTGTTTGCCGTTGCTGTGGATGAAAGGTGAAGGGGT
>NW_006299593.1:2437843-2438466 GCF_000327345.1 Myotis davidii | reverse complement strand
TATTATATGAATTGGCTTATGCAATATATAACCATGGAGGCTGAGAAGTCCCATGATCTGCCACCTGCAAGTTGGAGACCCAGGAAAGCCAGTGTGTAGTTCAGTCCATGTCTACGGCCTGAGAACAAGGGGAGCCCACAGTGTAAATCCCAGTCTGAGGGACAAAGAAAATGAGATGAGATGTCCCAGCTCAAGTGGTGAGGCAGACAGAAGAGGGGTAAATTCCTCCCTTCTCTGCCTTTTGTTCTATTCAGGGTTGGATGATGCACAGACACTTCTGGGCCCTTTGGGGTGGGCCATCTTCTTTACTGAGTGCCTCAATTCAATGTACTGAGTGCATAATCTCATTTGGAAACACCCTCTTAGACACACCTAGAAGTAACGTTTATTTATTTTTTTCAAGAAAACGATTGTAAATACAATAATATTACATGCAATAAACATTAATATTTCAAGAAAAAAAGATTTTAAATATAACTAGAGGCCCAGTGCATGAAAATAGTGCACTGAGGCGGGGAGGTCCCCTCAGCCTGGCCTGTGCCTGCTTGCAGTCTAGGACCCCTTGGGGGATGTTCACCTGCCAGCTTAGGTCCGATGGGACCAGCCAGACATCTCTCTTGCAG
>NW_006299593.1:2436697-2437664 GCF_000327345.1 Myotis davidii | reverse complement strand
GAGAATTTCACTTCAGCACTGCGCCTCCTCTGAGTCTGGGTATGATATTCTTTTTCCTCCTAGTTGTAGAATTTCCACTCAGCCAGCCTTCCTGTGGTTCTGGATGATGTCCGTTCTGTCCAGAATTAGGTGTAATTTGAAATGGTTGTTCGAGGCAGCAATCTCCGATGTTAACCTATGCCGCCATCTTGGATCTCCTCTCCCTAAGCTTTTCTAAGTCAGTGTTCAGTTTGCTGAGCCCTCGTTCCCCCAGACTTTGGCTGGTCAGTCCAGGAGCTCAGGTGTTTTCACCCCTATTTGAGAAGACTGATCCTTCCAGCCCTTGGTCAAGGCCTGTCTTGCTCCCACTGGGGAACCTGCTCACGCAGTCTCCTTCTTCCAGCAGCGCTAATATACATCAATCCCTTCAGCAGGGGCAGCTACAGTCCCAACAGCCTTGTTTGCCATTGCTGTGGATGAAAGGTGAAGGGGTGAGAGAGGCTGTAAATACGGGTGAGCGCCCTGTGAAGGTAACTGATGCATCTGGTCTGCTCAGGGGCAGGAGGACTTGGCATCTAGAACGTTCTTGAGGGAGGGAAGGGCAGTGGGAAATGGAAGAGCAGACAAAGGAGCCCAGGCCAATTGAATTGTATTTCTGTAACCTAAGAAGGAGGCAGAGAAAGGCAGTGTGAAGTGTAGCTCAAGGGAAGTTTGGATGATTGAGAAAAATCTCTGCTGAGATGCAAGATGGTGGCAAGGGCGCAGCTGGGATAGAGCCCCTGATTTTTTATTGGCACCGAATGATTGTGTGATTCTCCCCCATAGTGCTCCGGAGCCCTGTCAGGGGTACCAATCCCAGAACAGAAGAATGGGGGTAGCCAACTGACCCTGTGAGAACCTCAGTCCAGAATTCTCAGGGTCTCAAAAAAGGGTTTATGGCATATACAGACCAATTGGTAGTGCTAACTGTATATGTATCCTCAGGGTT